>NC_048302.1:97315500-97586624 GCF_013100865.1 Trachemys scripta elegans | reverse complement strand
AAGAACAGGAGTACTTGTGGCACCTTAGAGACTAACAAATTTATTAGAGCATAAGCTTTCGTGGACTACAGCCCACGAAGAAGTGGGCTGTAGTCCACGAAAGCTTATGCTCTAATAAATTTGTTAGTCTCTAAGGTGCCACAAGTACTCCTGTTCTTCTTTTTGCGGATACAGACTAACACGGCTGCTACCCTGAAACCTAGAAATTGAAGAGTACTATGGCCTCTGAATCCAACAGTCTTCGCTATAAACTGTCTACCCAAATTTGTAGATAATAACATAGGAACATAGGAGTCCCTATATCACTGTTTTTTGTAATTCATCAAGTTCCGAAAACTGGTTCCAGGAGCAGAAAAATACTTGATTCTTCTGAGAGACTTGTCTATTGAGGGGAGGAGAGGGTTATAAAGGATTCCTTCATGCCTGCTGTGGGTAATCTACTTATGCTTTAACATATTCCAAAGAATACAGACCAATTCCAAAGCAAATCCTATTTAGCAGATTATTCAGAATCAGTATAGAATTTCCATTTTCTCAGATCTAAGAACTCACTCAGACTCATGAAGAGATTTTACAAGAATAAAATTTCATGAAGTGTGCGACATTCTGAGTAACCAACAGAAAAATTTTATGAGTTTCATCTTGATCTTGCTAATGCTGGTATACAGTGGGAGTAAACCCTCTTGAAGTCAATGGAGTTGCAAATATATATAAGGGAGGTCAAAATCAAGCCGCCTTATATTTTCTGGAACTGACTTTCAGATATTATAATTGGATTCTGCAGTATACACCGTAAGAGAGCTAGCCTGGGCATTTACAGGAAATTAGAATTTAAGAACCTGAGGCCTCTAGATCATTTAATTATCTTTCTAATTAATATCTTCTGTTGAAATATTAATGCCAAATGTTTGCCTTTGTCATAATACTTTTTCCAAGTGGTATGAGTATGCAACCATCATATTATGAGAAGTTGGATATCTACATGTATATCAAGTTATTTTTCTTTATTCAGTTGGAGCTTGATGGAAGGTTATTAATATTTATAGCAAGGAGATTGTGCTGTTCACATTACTTTAGGACGACTGGCCTTGCTCTGCTACATATACCTGCTCTCGTTTTTGGTACTCCTGGCCAATATGTGTCCAAAAATATTCATGTTTTATGATTTTGGTATCCTCATAATACAGTGACAATCTTGAGTATTCAACATTGATAGGGAATACCAGAGAAATGTCTTGTTTGCTAATATCCAGATTAGTTATAACTGACTGAAACTCAGGTTTTTCTTGTGAATCTGCTCCTGGTTTTTGGTTTAATAAATCAAATGCCTCTTTTCTACTATCCTTAATGGAAGGTTGACTTTAATATGCAAAACCCACTTGTGGCATAACACTTACATGAAATTGACCAACTAATAACACTTAGGTAGAGATACAGATAAATTTGTATTTATGAAATAAAATAAATTGCACAAAATGTGATTATATTTCTCTCTTGCAGCCTTTGTACATTGCTTATCAGAAGCTCTGATTTTGCAAAGCCTTTTGTGCATGCTGAATTTTGTACACCGAAAGTAGCTGCACTGAATTCCGCTGAACTATTCAAATCGAGTAAAGTTAAGCACATAAATCCTTTCAGTATTGGGGCCATCACATTGTGGGTACTGCCAGAATAATGTAATATGAGTTTTGTTTCCGATTCTTGGGCCTGATTTTACAACCTTTCTTCTTTCTGAGATATATGTACTGACAATAGTAGTACAATTGAGTAGTAAGTACTATTGAATTTGAGGAAGAGTCACTGAATTAAGTTCCTAGAGTGGATGCAATGTCTTTGGAGAAGTTTTAACATTTACTGCTGTACATTGAAGATCAAACTTAATCTGGTCTGGTCATGTGGTCATGCACTTGTCTGTCCATGCAGGTTCTTCCCCAATAGATCCATTACAGTTTGTTACATTTGTAAATGAGTATTTATGATTTAAATATGTTTAAAAGATCCTTTAATGGGCTAGATGATTTTTATATGGATGGAATGAGATATTTGGTTTACCATGATGCTGTAATGCTATTGGACATCTGTCTAATGTATTGGTGTGATAATTACATGTATGAAATCATCTTGTAAACATGACTGACTCTTTTGTTACTACTTCTTTTGTTCCAGGGTATTAGACATGTGGATCACTTTGGGTTCATCTGTAGAGAGTCTTCAGGAAACGGTGGCTGCTACTTTGTCTGCTACGTGTTTCAGTGCACAGATGAAGCCCTGGTAAGAGATGCTAATTAAAGGCCTGATATCATAAGGTGCTAAGTTTTTGTTGCTGTTTGCTCTCAACTTCCATTGCATTTATAAAAATTTAATTGTTCTTAAGATAGAAAACTGTTAAGAAACTGAATTTTTGTTGAAGGCAGAGATTAAAATATGTATCCTATTCAAAATAAATATAACCTCTACACTGGCATATCTGGAGTGGTCAGAGGCCATGGAACACTTCATACTTCACCAAGCATTAAGTCAAGTTGTATATCGTGGGGTGGTTTTTTTTTTTTTTTTTGTTTTTAAAAGTAGAACTCCCATTAAAATGAATGGAGAGATCTGATTACATTCAGTAGGTATATCAGTTTTGAAAGCCAAACCCACAATCAGAAGGTCAGTATCTCAGGGGATTCCCTGATCATTGTCCTAACATAATCCCAAAACAATGAAGGTATCCTTTTTAAAGAGACTGACTTTGTTGGGTTGAAAACAACACCAACTTAGTGTAGCAGAAATCACTTTTAATTCGTTAGCCTTGATTTCCTCTCTTGTTCTTGTTAGGTTGATGAAATCATGATGACTTTGAAACAGGCTTTCACTGTAGCTGCTGTGCAACAAACCTCCAAAGCTCAGCTCCAACTTTGCGAAGGATGCCCTATGCAATTCCTGCATAAACTCTGTGAAAAGATTGAAGGTAAGTATTAAGCAATGTTGACAATGAAACCTCTTGAAAATGTATTCTATCTAACTTACTTACCAGAGCAATATTTGTATGTGTGAACATTGATCTAAAGGAATACACAATTTTTAAAACGAGGACTGTATTCACTTTGGACACTTGAAGCTTGGTCAGTTAATTAAGAAATAACTTCAATACAGTATAAGATCAGAGTACTAGTGTCAAGAATGATCAAATAAAAGCTAAATTGATTCATACTGTGTATTTACTTAATTTTTAAAAAGAAATACAAGTTAAATATAATTGCATTGAAAATTACTTGGTTCTTGAATTTATAAACAATAAAAAAATTGGAAATAATTTTTAAATGAACTTTTAAGGAATATACTGCCCTAGCTGAGAACTGCATGTCCTGTTAATGTACTGAGTTAGATAGAAGGGGTGTTCTGCTTCAGACTTGATCTCAAACGGTGGATCCTTTTAATGTGTTTGACCTGTACTTCTGGTAGAAAACAAAGTAATTGCAGCTTACATTCATTGTACAGAAAGTGGCAAAGACATGAAGTCAGGAACATTTTGCATTTCAACAAGTTTCACAGCTAAGAATTTAGCCATTTAGGGCAGGGCTGGTGTGAATGAGGGACAGCAGTAGCTGTCAGATCAGTGAAAAGCCACAGTATCTTGTTGGACCAAGACATATCTTGTATTAATCTGTAGGAACAGGAGAATTTACAGAACTACACTACCTGTACTTTTTCTTGGCCTTCAGCTAGCTATGATTCTGAGAGCACTAAAAGGATAATTGAGTCTGATTGAATATTATTGCCCACCTCCAGCTTGATGGGGAAGTATATACACCCCACAATCAGATGCTTAACAAGTACAGAAACCTGTTGGTGCTAAAAAAAAATCTAGAAAAGGAATTTAATCAAGGATAAGAAAAAGAAGAACTAATGAGAGCCACAGGAGTGTATGCTTTTAAATATCAGTAAACGAATTCAGCAAAAGAAAAAAGCTGGAGAATACAGTATTTCATGTATCTTGGCAAAACTCTTGAAGAGGCAAATTATAAACCAAGGCATATAAATGAGAAAATAGTTGTTAGAAAATATATTTAAAAAAACAAACAAACTCCCCAAACCTATACTGCATAAAACCTCAATAAGGAGTCTGTTGATAAGCCACAGCAGAATCTAGGTTCATTCTGTGTTACATGATCATGCAATCTTCTAGGTCAGCTAAGAAGCCTAATCCTGCACTTTATTCCAGCAAAACTCCTTGTTGCAAAAGATTGCATTTCCTCATTTCATATGCATTATAAAGTTCATATTTACAGACTGATGTAAGTAATTATATAAAACAGGAGTAGGCAACCTATGGCACGTGTGCTTGAAGGCAGCACACGAGCTGATTTTCAGTGGCACTCACACTGCCCAGGTCCTGGCCACCAGTCTGGGAGGCTCTGCATTTTTATTTAATTTTAAATGAAGTTTCTTAAACATTTTAAAAACCTTATTTACATTACATACAGCAATAGTACAACAATAGTTTAGTTATATATTATAGACGTATAGAAAGAGACCTTCTAAAAACGTTAAAATGTATTACTGGCACGCGAAACTGTAAATTAGAGTGTATAAATGAAGACTCGGCACACCACTTCTGAAAGGTTGCCGACCCCGATATAAAACAAAGTACACTTTTTTAAAATTTGTGTACTTCAGTGCCCATCTGCTAAAACTAATGCAGATAACTCATTTAAATAGCAATGCTTATACCTCTTATTTAAACTTCTGTGCATATCATATGATTAGTGTATTGTATCAGTTTAAAGCTTGCTTATTACAATACTTGTCCATTTTATCTTGGTTCATCGCTTCTTAGGACTACATCCTTCTAAAACTAAACTAGAACTCCAGAAGCATCTCACAACACTAAATAACCAGGAGCAGGCTGCTCTTTTTGAGCAGGTTCAGGTAATGTGTGGTTTTTGTTTGCGTGTTTTTGTTTTTAAATTAAAAGTTATATTGCTGTGGTCGTTATTTACAATCTGTGTCCAGCATGAAAGCTTTTATTTTCATGAGAATTGTTCTTCAGCTTCTTACGGTATTCAGTGACAATCTGGAAATCGCCATTTGTTTTAAATTCTGGGTCATTCACTATTGTTTCTAGGGCTGATCAGATCTTCAGACTAAACTGTTTTTCTGATGGAAAACTAGATTTTTGACTAATGAAATTTTTACAAAAAGTGTCTGTAGAGAATTTTACTTTTTATGAAAAAACCAAGTGCCAGAACATTCAATTTGGAGATGTGAAACATTGTTTTGACACTTATGATCAAAACAAAACGTTTTGATGTTCCTGAATTGATACTTCATTTCAGCTTGGTTTGTTATTCAACCTTAATCTAAATTAGGACTGTCAAGCGATTAAAAAAATTAATTGTGATTAATAATGCAATTAATCACGTTGTTAAACAATAATAGAATATCATTTATTTAAATATTTTTGGATGTTTTCTACATTTTCAAATATATTGATTTCAATTACAACACAGAATACAAGTGCACAGTTTCAGAGTGGTAGCTGTTTTAGTCTGTATCAGCAAAAACAACGAGGAGTCCTTGTGGCACCTTAGAGACTAACAAATTTATTTGGGCATAAGCTTCCATGGGCTAGAGCCCACTTCGTCAGATGAATGAAGTGAAAAATGCAGGAGCAGGTAAAATACATGAAAGGATAGGGGTTGCTTTTCCAAGTGTGAGGTCAGTCTAGCGAGATAAATCAATTAACAGCAGGATACCAAGGGAGGAAAAATAACTTTTGAAGTGGTAAGAGAGTGGCCCGTTACAGACAGTTGACAAGAAGGTGTGAGTAACTGTAGGGAGAAATTAGTATTGGGGAAATCAAGTGTAGGTTTTGTAATGACCCAACCATTCCCAGTCTTTATTCAGGGCTAATCTGATGGTATCCAGTTTGCAAATTAATTCCAGTTCTGCAGCTTCACATTGGAGTCTGTTTTTGAAGTTTTTGTTGTTGAAGAATTGCCACTTTCAGGTCTGTTATTGAGTGACCAGAGAGATTGAAGTGTTCTCCTACTGGTTTTTTAATGTTATGATTCCTTATGTCAGATTTGTGTCCATTTATTCTTTTGCGTAGAGACTGTCCGATTTGGCCAATGTACATGTCAGAGGGGCATTGCTGGCACATGATGGCATATATCACATTGGTAGATATGCAGGTGAACAAGCTCTGGATGTAGATGTACATGATGTAGTTAGATCCTATGATGGTGTCCCTTGAATAGATATGTGGACAGAGTACAGTGCTCACTTTATATTCATTTTTATTACAAATATTTGCACTATAAAAAACAAAAGAAATAGTATTTTCCAGTTCACCTAATACAAATACTGTAGTGCAATCTCTTTATCATGAAAGTTAAATTTACAAATGTAGAATTATGTAAAAAAATAAAATAATACTCCATTCAAAAATAAAACAATGTAAAACTTTAGAGCCTACAAGTTCACTCAGTCCTACTTGTTGTTCACCCAGTCACTCAAACAAGTTTGGTTACAGTTTGCAGGAGATAATGCTGCCCACTTCTTGTTTACAATATCACCTGAAAGTGAGCACAGGCATTTGCATGACATTGTAGCCGGTGTTGCAAGATATTTACGTACCAGATGCACTAAAGATTCATATGTCCCTTCATGCTTCAGCCATCATTCCAGAGGACATGCATCCATGCTGATGACTGATTATGCTCGATAACAATCCAAAGCAGTGTGGACTGACACATGTTCATTTTCACCATCTGAGTCAGATACCACCAACAGAAGGTTGATTTTCTTTTTTGGTGGTTCTGGTTTTGTAGTTTCTGCATCAGAGTGTTTCTCTTTTAAGACTTTTGAAAGCATGCTCCACACCTCATCCTTCTCAGATTTTGGAAGGCACTTCACATTCTTAAACGTTGGGTCAAGTGCTGTAGCTATCTTTAGAAATCCGGAATCTTGGAACCTTTTTTGCGTTTTGTGAAATCTGCAAAGAAAGTGTTCTTAAATCAAACAAGATGTGCTGGGTCATCATCCGAGACTGCTATAACACAAAATATATGGAGAATGCGGGTGAAACCATGGCGCAGGAGACATACAATTCTCCTCCAAGGAGTTCAGTCACAAATTTAATTAACACTTTTTTTTTTTTTTAACAAGCATCTGCAGCATGGAAGCATGTTCTCTGGAATGGTGTTTGAAGCATGAAGAGGCATATGAATGTTTAGCATATCTGGCACGTAAATACCTTGCTATTCCGGCTACAAAAGTGCCGTGTGAACGCCTGTTTTCACTTTCAGGTGATATTGTAAATAAGAAGCATACAGCATTATCTCCCATAAATGTAAACAAACTTGTTTCTCTTAGCGATTGGCTGAACAAGAAGTAGGACTGAGTGGACTTGGATGCTCTAAAGTTTTACATTGTTTTATCGAGTGTAGTTATGTAACAAAACAAAAATCTACGTTTGTAAGTTGCACTTTCACGATAAAGAGATTGCACTACAGTACTAGTATGAGGTGAATTGAAAAATACTATTTCTTTTGTTTGTCATTTTTATGATGCAAATATTTGTAATCAAAAGTAATATTAAGTGAGCACTGTACACTTTGTATTCTGTGTTGTAATTGAAATCAATATATTTGAAAATGTAGAAAAACATCCAAAAATATTTAATAAATTTCAGTTGGTATTTATTATTAACACTACGATTAAAACTGCGATTAATTGTGATTAATTTTTTTAGTTGCGATTAATTTTTTAGAGTTAATCGCGTGAGTTAACTGTGATGAATTGACAGCCTTAATCTAAATACTTCAGTTTGTTGAACCAAATCAAACTGGTTTGGTTTTGGAGTAGTTTCACATTAATCTGTATCCTGCTGAGTTGTGGTGTCTCACGGAAGTAACAGTTTGGGACTGTGATGCATCATGGGAAAAGTAGTTTTATTAGGATGAGAATGGGAACATAAAGCACATGGAAGCTCAGGCAGACTCACTTTAATGTGGAACTAATCCAAAACTAAACGTTTTGACAAACTGGAATATTTAGATTTGGGTCAGCCGAACCAAAAATGAAACATCTAGTTTAGTTGAGAAACATAGTAACTCCAGCGTATTTTGGGGTAAACTGGCACTAGTGCCTCAGCTGACTGGGCATTTCTGTAACCTAAGCGTGTCTTATTGCATTGAGGTCCCTAAAACATATCTGTTGAAGATGATTTTTATTTTATCGTAAGGCTGTAGAAATAAACCACTGGATAAAACATAACAAAAAAAATCTGTCATCTCTTTGCACTTTTTTAATACAAATTTTGGTGGTCTGGGATTTCAATACGTTTTCCTGATTTCCATTTTTGAGATAATTATCTTTCTAAAAATATTTGCCGTAACCAGAGTTGCTCCCAGTCACATATGATATTTGCTCATAATATATCACATACATTATATGCGTAATTGTGAGAATTACATGAATTTAAAAAGCTTCATCTTTGTGATACGTACTACAGTTGTTACCATTTTACAAATATTTTCTCTTCTAATAATCCTATAGGCTAGGTTGGAAATCTGAATAAGCAGAGATAAATATTTTAATCTGGTCTCCCCTCTGATGTTCCTTAATAATAGATTGTACCTGTTTTAGGACCAGTGCATTAATGCATTCTAAACTCTCTTGTGGTTATAACTGAGTATCTCTATAACCAAAACAACATTTAGCTAAATTGGCAGGTATACTTGCAATTAATTAATGTAATTAACTCTAATGATTTTTTCTAAATGTTTTGAATATTTCTGTGCAAAATATAACAGTTGCATTGGGTATTTATTTCTAATTTAAACTACTTCAAAACTTTAGGATTAAAAGCTAATAGCAGGATTTAAAATATAAGTTTAATTTTTGAAGTACCTGCCATGTTCTGCTGAGATGCTTGTTACAAATATGAAGTTTTATATAATGAAAATTGGATCCATAGTAAAACGGTCAGATAACTGAGAGAAATATTACATATGCACTACAGAGGTAAAACTATAATTTTATTTTGGAATCATATTGATAAATGATATTTATACTAAGAATTGTTCTAGCTATGACAATGTTATGCTTTCTAAAATATGCTTCAAGTGACTTTCAGTAGCTGATATCTACTGTTAGTCACAGCACTGTGTGGTATTTGTGAAATATCATTAAAATATTTATCTGGCTGTGTTGCTGCATTGCTTGAATCACTGGTGTCCTCTAGTGGAATTATACAGCAGCATCAACTAGATTAAACTATTCAGTGTGCATTAACTACACACTGGCAATCACAGAAGTTAAAATAGAGGGGAATAATTTTAAAGCTACTATATGAATGCAACGCTTATTTTTTCGTGTGTCTGCTTTTTTAAAAAGAAATTAAGACCAAGAAATGATCAGAAAGAGAATGAGTTGATTATCGCTATTCTAAGAAACATGTATGAAGAAAAACAGAAGGATCATGTTCACATTGGGGAAGCAAAGCAGGTATGTGAGCCTTCATTTAAAAAAGTCTTTTTCCTTTCCTACTAACTTCTCAATGGTGAATTTCCATCTTTGTATTTAGTGTAAAATTAACACTGAACTGAAAGCCCACTTTGCTCTTTCCTTGTGGGATATTTATTATTTAACATGTTTATTCTAGCAGGACCTAAGAACCAACCGAGAGTGGGGTCCCATTGGGCCAGGCACTGTGCAAACACAGTACAAAGACAGGCCTTGCCCCAAAGGGCTTACAATCTAAATAAACAAGACAGACACAGGGTTTGGGGAGAGGGGTAGAACACAGAAGCAGAGTGAACAATGGGTTGGCAGCAAATGTCATTTTAGTCCCATGATTTTTGGGGGGGTGAGTTTACTTAGGAGGGGAATTTCTAAATGGAAAGAAAGTGAAGTGGAGGGGACAGGGCAGAGAAAGCCAGGGGAAGGAGGGGTAGGTGTGCAGTGAAGCTGAAGTGGAATCACTGAGGGAGGGAGAGCTGGAGGGTTGGAGCAACAGCCACTCAGCAGTGGGAAGAGAAAGTCCAGTCAGAATATACTTGTATCCCATGTGCTAATAGCAAGAGAGGAAAGGATATAAACCCCCTTATGCTTTGGGGCATAAGAAAACCACTAGTTGCACTTTCCGCTATGGAGTCTCTTGCACCTTCCTCTGAAGCATCTGGTACTGGCTGGTACCAGTCTAGCTGGACCACTGGTCTTTGCAGTTAGTCTGTTCTGATCTTCTCAATACAGTGGATATAGAAAACATTCATATGAAAATACTACATTCTGTCACAGTTACTAATTACAGCTGAAGCATATATGTGTCATTTCAAAAAGACTCAGCTCTCGTTTTCTGGCTCCCTGTCAGTCCCAGTCGAGTTCAATGGTGAATCAAGTCCACTGGAATTTATCCTGAGGAAGGACTGCTGGGGTTGCCCAGTAATATGGGGGATATTTCTTTGTTTGTGTGGAAATATCATTGAGGCTGATGCAAACAGAGGTTGTTGTTAAACATTGCTGCAGAACTGACAGAGGAGACAGTGTTCTTCACTTGAGAAAGGAAGGACAAAACTACTGTTCAGTCTTTAAGGCTTTGTCTACACTAGCACTTTTGTCAATCGGGTGTGAAAGCAACACCCCCCGACTGACAAAAGTTTCACTGACAAAAGCACTGGTGTGGACTGTGCTATGTCGGCGGGAGACGCTTTTCTCCTGACATAGCTACCGCCACTCATTAGGAGTGGTTTAATTATGCTGGCAGAAGACCTCTTTCCTGCCAGCATAGAGCGGCTACACAGGAGATCTTACAGCTGTACCGCTCTAAGGTCCATAGTGTAGACATAGCCAAAAAATTTGAAGGAGCTGGGAGGTAACCAACCTTACATGCAATATGGCTAGAAAAAAATGTGGGCAGATTGTCCTTAAAATGCAGGTATTGTGACCAGGTATCTCCCCCGTCTCGCCAGATTTAGCTCTTCCCCCTCTGGCAGTGGCAAGGCCTGGGGTAAATCAGCCCCGCTCTGGACAGTGTTTGTCTTCCCTCTGTGTTTACTTGTCAGTATTTTCAATGTAGGCCTCAGGGCAGGCCCAAGGTGGGTCTCCTCCACCAAGCAAAAGGAAAAAAAATTACAAACACATTTCCCTACCCCCTCGCTGCTGCGGGGTGTGTGTTGTCATGTTGTTGGACCCGGGGTGTCAGTCCTTCCCTTAAACAGACACTTAGGCTTCTTCAGGGTGAGAGGCTGCTTTCCTTTCCATAGGGGAAATAACTAAACCTATCTCCTTACTGCCACTAGCCTTGCAGCAGCTTGCCTCTCCTCCCTCTCTCTCACCAGAGGAGGGGTTTAAAAAGATCTCAGGCATGGATGAGATTTTAAAAAGAGACTAGTGATTTTGAGTGTCTCAGTTTTGGGGTGCCCAACTTGAAATATCTTAAAGGCGCCTGATTTTATAGAAAAGGCTGAGCACCACCCCTCTGAAACCAGTCCCCTTTAAGGTTACTCAATCTGGGCACCCCAAAACTGAGGCACCCAAAACCATAGTCACTTTTGAAAATCTTGGTCAACATTTCTTTCAATATCTACCAATAGCAGGAAATGTACTGTAATGCCTGCTCCAGGCAGTCTCCTCCTGCTTGCTAGGTACACAGTGAACACACTGGAGGGTCAGATTCATTGAATCCAACGTGCTGCGGCCTTGAACTCTGCTCCCTCTAAGTATTCAGATTTAAAGCATGAAGTAATTGGAGAGGCATCACCCACTTTTTTGTGACTAGCTCTGTGTTTATTTTAATCTCTTATCCTTTTATTGCTTATTGGTTAATTATTAGCATTGCCGAGAAAACAGGAAGAAAGCTTCACATTCTTGTTTTCTGATTTACTGTTTTTGTCAACTCTCCAGTCATTTACGTGTCTGTCCAGATATGTGGACTTAGAAAGAGCAGTGTGGGCTAAGGTAGGACAGGAGGAAATAGTGTTTGGGGTTTTTTGTTAACAGATGTGAAATATTTTCATTTGAGATTAGTGCCAATTATTTTTATCAAACAGTTTCATGTTCAAAATAGTTGGAAAGTGGGTGTTTAAGGAAGAAGATGATATCTTAATATAAAAACTGTGTGTGATTTTAATGCTGCTGAGATATGCTGTAGTCTTTTTCAGCTCCTGAAGCCAAAAAATAATAATCGGACGCTTGTGAAGATGCCAAAGTTCTAGCAGCAAACTTGATTTGCCTCTCACCCAACCATTCTTCTTAGTAGAAAATGTCATATCTACTTTGATCTTTTATCTTCAAAGCTGTGGAACAGTAAATACCTTTGGACTTCATCTCTCAGAGATGAATAACCCAAACACCCTGAATTTTTTTGCCTTCTCTCCTGCATTGCTACTCACACTCGCTTTCTGGGTGAGGAATCCTGTTCTCTGTTAAATTGGAAGAATTTAAATTTAAACAGCTGCAAGAGATTTCATAGAACATTAATATTTTTGAACCAAAAAGTCTTTTCAAAATAAGTGAGAGTTGAGTTAGAGGGAAAAGATTGAATTCTTTGTTTGGGGGATTGGAAATAGGATGTAGTGTCATTTTGTTGGAACTGTCAACAGCCTGGATTGGTAATGACCAAAACTTACTGCTGTCTGCGAGCTGTTCACTTGTCCATGTGATATCAACTGGTCTAATGCATTCACATCTCTGATACTGTTACCACTGGGTATATCTGGCACTAATGTTGGGAGCCTCAAGAGAAAAGTTCAAGGTTTAATGGACACAGAGAATTACTCTTTGGCCCACATAGTTGATAAGACTAGGTTAGGTTTGAGGCACAACATTTATCCCTCATTTCCCACTTCTGCGGTCCCATTCTGTGTTCAGTTTCCAGAGCTGTCCGACTTTCACAAGCACTAAAATTGAGCTTAAACTTTTAACTAAAAAAAAAAAAATCAGCTATGAGTTGATTGTCATCCATAATGTGGAAGTGTTCCTAGTGGTGCTATATATATATATATATATATAGCGTTCGAAGGAATGGAGTTGGAGGAGTGGTATACGTTCTTGCAGCTAACTCACTCAAAGTCCTAGGAGACGATTGCAGTGAAAAATAAAATAAATTGGTCAAGTCTAATCTGAGGTGTTAAGATAAATAATTCCCCATGACATCCTGAATCTATTCTTCTTGTACTTACAGATGATATAATTGTGCTCTGCCATTGAGGTAAACATGTGAAGAGACATATTTTTGTTATGAAAAACAATATTCCTGGTGCTCACTTACTTCACTTAACAAATAAATAGAAAAGAGATTCCTAGATCTAGTAGTAGGTTAATTCAATAAGCTTCAGCGCTGTTATGTCAGTAGAAACACAGTGCATGAGAGGATTCAGAGCTTAGTATAGCTTTGGTTTAGAAAAGCTTGGAAATGTGCTACTAAGATGTCAAAAATCTTTCAGTGAGTTTTTGTTCTGTACAACCCTGTATTTTACACCTGCTTTCTTAAATATTATAGGCTTCACAGCCTTGTGGAGAGACTACTGGAAATGAGATGCCAAGCAGTGCTTCCAGGTTCAGACTAGATATGTTGAAGAGCAAAGCTAAACGGTCACTAACAGAATCATTAGAAAGTATCTTGTCCCGGGTAGGTATCATCTTTGTATTGACTTTTTTTGAGTGATAGATGCACAGTCTACATCTACTTTTGTTTCCTTCCAGGAAAAATTGAACAATTATTAAAGAGAGTTCTAGAAATACTTAGGTGAACTTGGGCTTTGTAATGAAAATCATACCTTTCTAAGACTGAAGAAAAGAACAAATTAGTGGATAAAGAAGCAGTAAATATTTTTATGTGGACTTTTCAAAAACATCACAAGAGGCTATAAAGGAAGCTAAGCAGTTATGGCATTAGCAGTAAAATTCTCTCATGGATTTAGAAACTGGTTAAGAGAAGTAGAAAAATCTGTTCAATTTTTAACATAAGGAAATTAATAGTGGGCTGACCAAGGACCTTTAATAGGGCAGATTTTTAAAATAATATTTATTAATGACATAGGAGGAGGGGGATGTACAATGTGGTGGCAAAAATCTGTAGATACCACAGAATTATTTCTAAGTCAGGCCTAGAGAAGATTAGTATGAACTTCAGAAAGAGCTTACAGAGATAGTTATTTGGGCAATATGATGGAGAATGAAATTCACTGTAAACAAGTGGCAGGTGATAAACGTTGGAAGGAACTCTTTGAACTTTTACTGATGGTCTCTCAATTACACCTCTACCTTGATATAATGCTGTCTTTGGGAGCCAAAAAAATCTTACTGCGTTATAAGTGAAACCGCGTTATACTGAACTTGCTTTGATCCACCGGACTGCGCAGCCCCGCCCTTCCAGAGCACTGCTTTACTGCGTTGTATCCGAATTCGTGTTATATCGGGTCACATTATATCGAGGTAGAGGTGTACCTGTAAACACACTGGACAAAGAGTCACATATCATGGTCAGATGGTTGGCAATATTTGCTCAATACACCGCGGCAGTGAAAAAACCAAATAAGATATCAGGTTGTATTAGGATAAGAATAGAGAAAAATACTGAAAAGATTATAATGCCACCACTTAAACCTGTGGAATCCCTTTTGTCTGGATACTGTTATTTTGGTCTCTAAAAGGATAGAATACAAAGTAGAAAATGTCCAGAAAATGGTCTGACAAGAATGATTAGGGTTGCAAAGATTTCTATATGAAGTGAGATTGAACATCCAGGGCCGTTTAGTTTGGAGAGGTGATGGATAAAAGTTGACAAGATAGATTTTACAAAACAATGAATAGTAGAGAAGATTTATCATGGAGTGCCATTTATCCTTTCTCATAATACAAGGGCAAGAAGATATTCAGTTAAATTAAGGGCAGGTCTACTCTAGAAATGTTTTGCCAATTTAGCTATCCCTGTATACTGCACTGGCTAAGTACTCCTAGCATGGATGCAGTTTATACTAGCAAAATTGCACTTTTACCAGTGTAGCTTATTACAGCTACCCACCCTGAAGCAAACTAAGGTCTCCCAGCAAAATCCCAGTATTGCTAGGATAACTATGTCTACACTGGAAATTTTTTGCTTACAAATCACACTTCATCACTTCCCCGACCATCATAGCTATCCCAGCAAAAGTTTATCATATAGACTGGCCTAGGATGATAAAAGAAATGTGCCCTTACATAACATATGATAACATCTGAAGAGCTCTGCCATAAAACCCTCTTGTGGACATTGCTAGATCGGTGTAAAAGTGCCTGACTGGCATAAGCTATATTGGTGTAAGTACAAGTTGTGGACAGATATGTTGCACCAATATGATAATAGAGTGGAAAGTGCACTTATAAAATTTGCAGATGACCCCGAGCAGGGAGAGGTTGCAGGCACTTTGGAGGACAGGTTTAGAATTCAAAATGACCTTGACAAATTGGTCTGAATTCAGCGAGATGAAATTCAGTAAAAGTGCGAAGTACTACACTGGGGAATGAAAAATTAAATGCACAACTACAAAATGGGGAATAACTGGCTAAGTGATGGTACTGTTCAAAAGTATCTAGGTGTTATAGTGGATCACAAATGGAATATGTGTCAACAATGTGATGCAGTTGCAAAAAAGACTAATATTATTTTGGGGTGTATTAATGGGGAAGTCGTATGTAAGCCACAGGAGGCAATTGTCCCACTCTACTTGGCACTGGTGAGGCCTCAACTGGAGTACTATGTCCAGTTCTGGGTGCTACATGTTAGGAAATGTGTGGACAAATTGGACAGAGTCCAGAGGAGAGCAACAAAAATGATAAAAGGTTTAGAAAACCTGACCTATGAGGAAAGGTTAAAAAAACTGGGCATGTTTAATCTTGAGAAAAGATGACTGAGGGGGGGACCTGATAACCATCTTCAAATATGTTAAGAGCCATTATAAAGAGGATGGTGATCAATTGTTCTCCATGTCCACAGAAGGTAGGACAAGAAATAATGGGCTTAATCTGCAGCAAGGGAGATTTAAGTTAGATAATAGGGAAAACTTTCAAATTGTCAGGGTAGTTAAGCTCTGAAATAGGCTTCCAAAGGAGATTGTGGAATCCCTTTTGTTGGAGGTTTTTAAGAACAGGTTGGACATACACCTGTCAGGGATGGTCTAGGTTTACTTGGTTCACAACCAACTCAGGTGTGCACTCCATATTAAAATGTATCTGAATCCCCTGAGCAATGGTATGATCATAAACCACATCCTTGGATATGAGACTACCACCCCACACTGGAAACCCTATGGGCTATCATTAAACCAGTGGTCGTCCACCTTTCAGAATTGGTGTGCCGAGTCTTCATTTATTCACTCTAATTTAAGGTTTCGCGTGCCAGTAATACATTTTAACATTTTTAGAAGGTCTCTTTCTATAAGTCTATAATATATAACTAAACCATTGTTGTATGTAAAGTAAATAAAGTTTTTAAAATGTTTAAGAAGCTTCATTTAAAATTAAATTAAAATGCAGAGCCCCCCGGACCTGTGGCCAGGACCCGGGCAGTGTGAGTGCCACTGAAAATCAGCTCGCGTGCCGCCTTTGGCACGTGTGCCATAGGTTGCCTACCCCTGTATTAAACAATAACAACCCATACTCAATGGGTTCCACCAGGGCTGGCTCCAACTTTTTTGCCACCTCAAGCGGCAAAGCGGGAGGGGGGAGGATAAATAAATAAATAAAATAAAGCCGATCGGCGGCACTTCGGCGGCAGCTCAATCGTACCACTCCATTCTTCGGCAGCAATTCAGTGGTGGGTCCTTCCCTACTGTGGAAGACCCAGACATGCCGCCCCAGGCACCTGCTTCCTTCGCTGGTGCCTGGAGCTGGCCCTGGGTTCCACATCCTGAAAGAAATCTTTTCCAAATTCTCTCTTCATGCCTTCAAACAACGCCCCCTCCAACCTTGTCAAACTTGGTCCTGCTTTAGTGCAGGGTACTGAACTTGATGGCTTCTTGAGGTCCCTTCCAGCCCTGAATTTCTATGATTCTATGAATATAACTGCATCTGCATTAGGGCTGTTATTGGCATAGCTATGTCAGTAAAAAAATCACGCCCCTGATCAATATAACTATATTGATAAACCTTAAGCATAGACAGTCCTGAAGCAAAAAGTTTAGTAAGATTCAGAAAAAGAATATGGTAATGATGATGTCAACAATTACTCTGTTGCAGCTGGAATAAAATTTCATACAGGACTTTAACCTTTGTGCTTCAGAACATAAGCCAACTATTAGCTGCTTGTGGTCAAGAGCATGTTTGCTCCATAGAAATACAGCTGCATAGCTACCCATTATCAGGTTTCTATGCATTCCTCTGGGTAACCTAATAGGGCTGCAGTCCAAGAGATTGTACCAAACTCTAGATGTAGTCTTCAGTCCTCTGTACTAATCAATTCCTATCTTTGCATTATGATGGAGATAGCCTAATGTGAAAATTCATTTTATGGTCTGAGGGAGGTGCTGTAATAATAGTTGTAATTCAGTCTCAAGCACATGATTATTCAAACCCTTTCCACATATATATTTTGTAGGATATGATGCTGCCAACAGCAATCCTGGCTGAAAAAAATAATAATTTGACCTGCATGAATGTATTAATTGCTAGGGTCCTTAAAATATTTGTGGCCTTCCTGAAGGAAGCACCTGTTTCTTGTGGAGAGGCAGGTTATTCTTAGGCATTTCAGGAAATTGAATTTGATACTGGCAGAATCAGTGATTTAACAATTCCAGCAAGGATGTTCTGTTGGAATGCAATTTTTTGTGTTCTAATTCTGATTGCTTCATATACTTTATTTCTAAAGGGTAGTAAAGCCAGAGGTTCACTAGAAAGTTCTGGAAGTGTGGATTTGGACAGCTCCTTATCCAGTACATTAAGCAGCACAAGTAAAGTAAGTAATCACCATAATGATTGAATAAATTGAGAATCTTCTGATAACTTTTTTTGTAAAATTATTTACAATCATGTGATGTGTAGGTGTAATCAGTCTATTTTAATGTCTTATATTTGTTATTTTTTCATGAATTCATGAATAAAACATCCGATTGATTGTGTGGGAAGAAAAACAAAACACCAGACATGAAAAATGTAGCTATACGAGTAATATGATAGTTTGCTGCTAAGAATGTGGGTTTTTTTTCCTACCAAGGGGAGCTCTGTTCTTGCATGCTGGCCCAGAGGGCAGATCCTTAATCCCATGCAGAGCCACATAGAAGTCAACCGTGCTTTGCCCATGATATCAGCTTGCAACATCAGGTCCTAAATTCTGCCTTCTGCTCACCCCATTGCTGCAAGCAACTTAAGAAATGTGTGTAACCAACTCAGGTGTGCACTCCACATTAAAATGCATCTGAATCTCCTGAGCAATGTTATGATCATAAACCACATCCCTGGATATGAGACTACCACCCCACACTGGAACCCCTATGGGCTATCATTAAACAATAACAACCCATACTCAATGGATTCCACATCCTGAAAGAAATCTTTTCCAAACCCTCTCTTCATGCCTTCAAACAACGCCCCCTCCAACCTTGTCAAGCTAATCGTCAGAAGCAAGCTCTCCACTGACCAGGATCCACCAACTCAAAGCAGCACCAGACCCTGCCGTAACAGCAGATGCAAAACCTGCGGACATGTTTCCACTGCTACAATGATCAATGCCCCTCACGACACACCTTTTAAGACCCATGAGTCCTACACATTGCTATCACAGTTTGTGGTGTACCTCATCCAGTGCATTAAATGCCCTGATAATCACTATATGGGTGAAACCAGATAATTACTAATGGCAAGTCTACAAGAGCAATGGCAAGTACTTTTCTACTGGCATAGTTAATCCACCTCCCCGAGAGGCAGTAGCTATGTCAATGGGAGAAGCTTTCCCACCGACATAGTGCTGTCTACATTGGGAGGTTAGGTCGGCATAACTACATTGCTCATGGGGGGTATGAATTTTTCACACCTCCTGAGCAACATAGTGAAGACCAGACCTAAGCTCTTGAATGAACTCACACAGAAAAATCAGAAAAGACAAAAATACTGTATCACGCTTAGGCGAACACTTTTCACAAAAAGAACAGGAGTACTTGTGGCACCTTAGAGACTAACAAAGGTGCCACAAGTACTCCTGTTCTTTTTGCGGATACAGACTAACACGGCTGCTACTCTGAAACTTTTCACAAAACAAACACTCCACATCTGATCTTTCAGTCCTTTTCCTTAAAGGAAACCTGCACAACACCTTCAAAACATGAGCCTGGGAGCTTAAATTCATAACTTTGCTAGACACTAAAAATCATTATTTAAATAAAGACATTGGGTTTATGGTTTATTACAACAAACTGAAACCCTCTTTTTTTTTTGTCCTGTGACTGCAGGGGTGGTAAAGTGCCACTTCACATTGAATGGTCTCTCATAATGTGCTAATTACTTGTGCTAAACAATCTGCTCCACCTTGTTTAGCTATGACACTCAAAGGTTATGTCTACACCACACTTTCATCAGTAAAACTTTTGTCGGTTGGTGATGTGAAAAAAACACCCCTCTGACTGACAAAAGTTTTACCAAAGTGCCGGAGTGGACAGTGCTTTGCCCGCCAACAGAGCTACCGCTCCTCTTTGGGGGTGGTTTTATCAGCAGGAGAACTCTCTCCTGCTGACAAAGAGCAGCTACACCGCATATCTTACAGCGACACAGCCCTCTCTGTAAGATGTGCAGTGTAGACATAGCCTAAGTACCTTTCCCAGACCTGAAGAAGAGCTCTGTGTACCTCGAAATCTTCTCTCTTTCACCAGCTGAAATTTGTCCAGTGAAAGATATTATCTCTCACCTTGTCTCTCTAATAAAGAAACAGCAATTTTGAGTTAACATGTTGAGAGATCATAATGGAATTTCTTATCCTGGCAGATTCTCCAAGAGATGGGAACTGATATCTCCATGTCACTTTCTCTTTTTCAGAAATTTTAGGCTGCCTTTAGGCATTTTGATTATAAATTATTTCTTTCCTGGTGCTAAGAAAAGATGGGGTTAGTGGGCCCAACTTGGGCAATTATTCATTCTCTGAGATTGCAACAATGAATGTAAATGATGCGTCAGCTTCAGGATTGTTGATTCCAATGTGGTGATTAGTTAACATCACTGAAAGTAAACGCAACTTTTTGGATTTCAGTGGGAGTTGTACATTCATAAGGACTATAGAATTAAACTTCGAAATGTAAAGAATTTATATATTGATGGTATGGTTTGAGATTCTAGTAAAATAATTTAATATGAAGCAGAGAGGAAGGATGGTCTTGTGGTATGGCCACTGACCAGTCAGGAGACTAAGGTCAGTTGTTGGTTCTGTCATAAGCTTCCTATGTGACCTTGAATAAGTCCTGACTTGAGTGGGCCACAGTTCCACTCCTAGTGTGCCTGTGCCTCAGTTCTCCATTACAGGTTTGTTGTGAAGATAAAGTCATTATTTGTGAGGCGCTCAGATACAATGGGCATAGGGTCAATATGAGTACCTAGATAGACTCATGCATCTGCATTTGTAATCATGAGTGATTTTTTTTAAAGAAAAAGATCCAATAAAAAGTGCAGTTTTATGTTAAATCTTCAATGTAAATGGATTCTGTGTAGTCTGAAATGCTTCCTTTTACATTTCAGCTTTCATGACAATAACATACCATATATTCATTTGCCCCTTTCTTGTCTCAGGTTTTCCTGTTCAGAGTGTTGAGGATAACTACTATTCAGCCTTTTTTCCCTGTATAAAGCATAAATATAATAGCATGTATCTGCCTTGCTGATTAGAAATGAAACATTAAAGGTTAGGTCATTGTGTGAGATACCATGGCCTAAATGTTCAAACTATAGTGTCTAAAGTTAGGTATCTAAAGAAGAGTTGCCGGACTTGGAGAGTTGTTGAGCTTCCACCAGCATTTTGGGAGATTCAGTTTCTCAACACTATTTGAAAATCTCAGCCACTCTTACTTGGGTGCCTGAGTTTAGGCAGGAAAGCTTGTAAGTGTTGGACTGTATTTATTTTCAGGAAATGTTCAGCTGGGACTAAAAGTTTAGAAATAAATGTCTTTGTAGGAGGAAGGAGATTTGTTTATTGTGTCAAAAAATAGGCCTGGGATAGAGAACCTCAAATTATTATTTATAAATCATATTTTACATGGTAAATATTTTTATATTGCTAGGAACCATCTTTGTGTGAAAAAGAAGGCCCACTTCCAGAGACTCCTGCCAAGACCAATGGATCTGTGGGAGATGTCTCCAGTGACTCAGTTAGTCACCCCATCGAGCAGCCTGATAAATTACCTCAGCAAGGCTTTCGCCGGCGAGCAAACACATTGAGTCACTTGCCTATCGAATACCAGGAATCTTTGGAACCAGTTGAAACATCACCATCTGTTCCACAAAGGAAACTTATGAGGTATCATTCAGTGAGCACAGAGACTCCTCACAGGCGAAAGTAAGACTCATTTTAAAAGCAGGATATTGTTTGATAGATATTTGGGGCAAATTATGGGATGTTCATTGCATATCAGGTATGTTCATTTAGCAAAAGAGAAACGTAATGCTTAGTGTTAGAGCAGTGTGTCATCCGCTTAAAACACGTTATATTCTCTGCTCATTTGGTATTGTTCAAGGAGGGAGACGAAACCTGAAACTTGCAATTCCACAGTATGTGTCAGAAAGCCATTTTACTACACAAGCATGATATAAGTGGATGATGAGAGATTAGTTTGCCTGTGCAACTAATGTGAAATAGTTCTTGCTGGGTGTATCTGAAAGCAGTCTAAATTATAGCTGGTTCTTGTGGTGCCTCTCTATTTCATATTTATGAAGAGGAATCCTGTTTAAAAAAATGAAAAAATTCTCTAATCGGTGTCAGAGGAGAGACCCTTGTCCAGTTTTAACCAGCCAGTGCAATAAAAGCAATTCTTGATTAAGCTGCAAAGTTTCACTAACAAAAATAAATTTTTAATAGTCTTCTTGCTAATACTCTTCAGATGTCCTCCTTTAAGGGCTTGCTTATACATCCGTGAAATCTCACTAAGCTTTATGGGACTTCCCCTCCACCACCCCTCACCCTCCCTCTCTCTCTGGCTTTTTCCAGTTACTGTGGAAACATTCTTGTCTGTAGACTTCTGTTTCTCTGCCAAAACTGCTGGTTTACACAAGTTAGACAGTAGTAAATCTGTCTCTGTGCTGGCTCACTTTTCCTGCAGAAGGCAGAGTGGTAAAGGTAAATGCTTGAGATAGATGATGACAGTGAAAAAAGAGAATTTTGTTATTTAAAAGGAAACATAACCCGAGTTGCCTTTTTGTCTCTTCTTTGAACCTTTTTGTTCCTTAAATGCTAAATGGCTTTTGTGGTGCAATTTAGCACTTGTTGGTTTAACTTTACAAGTGCCTCCTTAAAACTTTCTATTTGCTTCTGCTTTCTCAGTTCATTCCTATTTTACTGTGGGACTATAGCTAAACGTTGAATATATGTTTAATTTCCTTTGCCATTCCTGTTTTGGTCCCATCCTAGGATGTCAGTGGGAGCAGCTGAGAGCACTTAATCCTCAAAGGATTGGGCCCTTAGTGGTATACTACGGCAAGCTAATAAAAGCAATAAGTACACGATGTTGGGAAAATGGAGCTCTCAGAAAAATTTGTAGGATAAAATTTTCAAAAGAGCCCAAGGGATTTAGGCCCAAATCCCAATAACTTTCAATGAGATTTAGATTAGTAAATTACTTAGATTCCTTTGAAAAATCTTACCCCTGGTTTAGAGGTAGTTTCCACAGTGCATGTAGACGCCATCCTGCAAGATGCTGAGCATTTTGGCCCCAATCCAGCGAAGCACTTGAACATGTGTATAAATTTAGGCATGTGCTTAAGTACCCTGCTGAATCAGGGCCTGTAAGCAAACGCTTCTGTAGTTTGCTGGATTAGGTTACAGTGCTCAGTGCCTTACAGATAGAGCTGTAAATCAGAAATTTATGTAATTGTTATCTGGCAGTAGTAGGACATTTTAAAATGAGGCTAGATAAGCAATCTCATTTCATTTTTCTCTGTTTCTGAGATTTGTTCTCTCTCTCTTTCTTACCTCATCCCTCCCACATGGCTGGAATCCCACTGTTCAGTTTGAGCACATCTGTTGGCGAGTCTGAAAGCTGTTCTGGTCAATCTTCAGCTCCCTCTCCTCTAGCTCGTCTTAATCCCTCGGCCTCTTCACCCACTTTTTTAAAATATCTAAAGCATAATTCAAGCAGAGAACAATGTGGGCATGTTGCACAAAAGAGGTGAGATAGCAGCTGTATATAGTTTTGGGAGTGTTTGTTTTATTGTACCATAAACACACACCACTGCATTATCCTCACTCACTATGTGCACAGTGACTAAATAATAATAATTAATAATAAATAATAATTATTAATACAATCCTACCAGAGGGGATGTGTTTACATGAGGGGAAAATAAACTCCTCTCCTAACGTTTTGTAGTAGTGCATTTTATCATAGGGCACTGGATCTAATTTTTCATTTTGACTGAATGAAATTACTTCAGGTGCTCTCACACACAGATGATATGTTGGGGTCAGTTGCTCTTGTGATGAATCAGAAAGCAGTGCTGGTTAAACTGTGCCTGAGGCTTCGATGTCAAGGACTCTCTCACTCTCTCTGTTACGCCAGAATTTTTCAGTTTCACTCTCTGCCTTGTTCAAAGTAACACTGATACTGGTCCCTGCTCCTTTGTGGTTGAAAAGGGGAGAGGGAGAAAGTGACTTGCTAAGAGTTGGAAATTTGACCAGGTGAAAAGGGTAATAAAAGTCTGACTTGTGGAGAGTTATTCAGTACCATACAATATCAGGGTTGGAAGGGACCTCAGGAGGTCATCTACTCCAACCCCGTGCTCAAAGCAGAACCAATCCCCAAATGGCCCCTTCAAGATTAAACTCACAACCCTGGGTTTAGCAGGCCAATGCTCAAACCACTGAGCTATCACTCCCCCAATATCAAGTGATAGTTTGATATTCTTGTCCTTATAGCCAAAGCATTTGTGGAGAGGAAAATTACAGACAGGGCTATTCACTCTGCCTTTTCACCTTATGGTGAGAAGACCCCTGCTCCCTAAAACTAGAGATGGGTGAAATTTTTTGGATGAATAATTTATTCACCAACAATGCAATTTTAATCAACCTGAAACTGTTTGTGACTTTGATGTGAATTCACCAAATAGTTTCAGTCAAAACATTTTTTCTTTTGGGACTAGGCACCATTCACAAAACAGAAAGAGATGGGGAAGAGGTGTTGCCATGGCCTCCCTTTATAACTTTTCTCACAGTGGCTAGGGCCCGCACTTGGAATGTAGGAGACCAGGGTTCAATTCCCCCTTTTGCCTGTTGTGGAAAAGAGATTTGTTCTTGTGTCTCCAACATTGCAGAAGAGCATCCTAGCCATTGAGTTATGGGATATTCTGGTGTGGGGGGATCTCAATCTCATGCTGAATCTGTCCCATTGTGTATAAATAATTCATCATTGGAGTAGGGTCATGAACTTGGATCTCCTACCTTCCCAGCGAGCGTTCTAACCACCAGGCTATAGAATAATTCTTTCTAGCTCAATGACTATTCAAGTGTTTCATACAAAGTGGAACAGCTTCAACAAGAGAGACTTACAGAGGCCCATACAGAATAACCCACCCCAAGTAGCGTATTTTGGTATGATATCTTAGTTCTTAGCAATGTTACCTTTTAGTTACCACACACCAGATGACTTTATCAGCTTCCATTCCAGTCAGAAATTGTCATTAACTCAGCTGCTTTTGTTAAACCACTACCCATTAATGTTCCTCTGAGTGCCGTAGGAGCTTCATGTAGGTAGTTTAGGAGACAAAGGTTGGGAACAAGAGTTATATTTGCTGAAATGCTTCTAGTGAGATTTGATTGGTGCTTCTACCTGTCACACAAGAGTAACAAACCCAAACAATCAGATGCTGAAAATTCTACTGTTGTGTGGAAGTTACTATGTTAGTAGGCACTTTTGCATAGTCAGCTTATTCAGTTGCTGCCCTCCCTCCCCATACCAGTTACAGAAGTGTCAACTTTTTTCTACCCCCACCCCTCCAAAAATGTAGGACACTGGAACATGTACCTACCAATTTTAGCAGTTGTTTGGCTATAGAATAGCCATGAATTCTTACAGGATTAAATAAATATAGTTGAAACATGGGTGATGAATCCTTGAGCATAGCAGATAATTAATTTATTAAAGTATATGAATACTGGAGCAGTTAGGTGACCCAAATATGATTTCAGAGTAGAACTTGTCACACAATTTTAGTTTTTACTTTATTTTCCTTGGTATTCATGCCTAAAAGTATTTTTGTTTTGAAGCTTGCACTGTGTATTTTTTTTTTATTCTGCATATTTACACTTCCTCGTTCTAAACTGCACTTTTCCCAACTGCACTCTCAGCATCTCCTACCGTATTGCCCTACGGAAAAAGCTTCATTCTTCCTCCTCTGTGCCAAATTTCTTAAAATTTCTGGCTCCTGTAGATGAAAATAACACCTCTGACTTTAGGAGCGCAAAAAGGTAGGGTTCTGTCTTTAAGCCTGGAGGTAAAACTGTATCATTCAAAGGATTCTTTGTTTTAATTTTGAGAGCACTTTATGCATTTGTAGAAATTAATAATTTATCATTCACTTGCATGTAATAGATGAAGTAAGCTAAATGAGGATCCCATCAAAGGTCGGGAGGTTACCATGGTTTCTGTTCTATAATGACTATGGATCTGCTGTCCATTTCTGAACCCAGATGTTGTGATAATACAACTTTAATTCCCACTATCTGACTACTCCTGCCCAAAGGGGCATATCCATATTACCAGTTCACCATTAAGAAAATACAGGATACATCCCACACTACATCAATGTTCTCAGGCTGGAATGAGCTTATTGAAATGGTTACTGGCCTAGAAAATCAGTTACTACCAGTGCTCTTTGAAGCTTATTTGTCCCCTTCAGCATTCAACACAAATTCCCACAACACTCTCAATCCATGGTAGCTAAAAAGAAAAATAAAGAATGATTTGAGTTCCTAGAAGAGGTAATAGTGGGATTTTTAAATGTTCATTATTTAATTCTGAATTTTAACAAAACGCTCTTTGTGAAGCCTATCAATTAGACCAAAGGAATAGAAGCCTGGTTTCTGGGTACTATTTTTAGCTGTGTGACTGATTTTTATAGTGTGACTTGGAGAAAGTCACTTAACCTCTATGTTACTTATTTTATGTATATGAAAAAGGAGTATGATATGCACCTAATTCACAGGGAGTTGAGAGTTTTAACTGATGTTAATAGAGCTCCTTGAGATCCACTAATTAAAGGCATTAGAGAAATGAAAAGTGCTGTTAACAAATAATGTAAAAGTTTGTTAGTGTGTATAGGCACTGTTTTCACCGTTCTGTATGTACACCTGCTACACATTGTGTGTATTTAGGTATTATCACAAAATAAATTGTAAAATGTTGACAATAAGTTCATTAAATCTTGGAAAGCAAACTCTGCACAAAGCCATATGCCCAATCACTAACTTGAGTGATACATATGACCTTGTGCAGACCTGCAGCAATGGGGTGAATTTCACCCATTTAACACATGGATGCTGACCCAGCATGTGTGGGGGACACAGCCTTCCTTCCTTGATAGCTTTGGTTTTTATGTCCCCTGAAACCTAACACTTCAATGTCATTAGACGACTCTTGTGTCTGTCATAACTTATTCATAAGCCTTTTTGTACTCTGTAATTTTAGTGACTATGAGTCTAAACAAAGCCAGCTGGATATTGGCAATGACACCCCTGTAAGGACTCGCCGGCATTCATGGAGACAACAGATATTCCTTCGAGTGGCAACTCCACAGAAAGGATGTGATTCTCCCAGCCGACATGATGGTAAGATCCATATCTGGCTGCACACACGCAGCCCTAAATGACCGCTGAAGTACTAATCTCCTGTACCTATGTTTGCTAAGTAGGGTGGTGACAATTTAAACAGCTTGAGGAGAACTACCTGTATTAATTTTTGGTTGCTATTTAATCAGCTGCCAGGTGGCTCATTTCCATTGTCCGTTTCCCACCCTCTTTTGTGTCATAGCATAGCTTACTCAGCTATGGAGCTTTTATTTTTCAACTCTAGGTTATATCTACAATAGTATCTGTGACTGCATTACACCAGCTAGCTAAAGAAAAGTGGGGGCAGAGGATGGGGCATACCTTGTTATACCTATTTCCTTTAATTAATTCTGTGAAAATAATTGTTTTCTCATTGATGCCTTTTAGTACAGAGTGAGGATCACTATGTATCATCAAAAGAAACTACAGTATCGCTATATATTGGCGTATTGGCCATAGAACTGAGCTCTCAAAGGCAAAATTCACATCTACCTGGTGCAAAGGGATTAGGGTGACCAGATGTCCCGATTTTATAGGGACAGTCCCGATTTTTGGAGCTTTTTCCTACATAGGCACCTATTACCCCCCACCCCCTGTTCCGATTTTTCACACTTGTTGTCTGGTCACCCTAAAAGGGATGTAACATTTCTGATCACAGTGGAGTTGTATCTGCTTAAAACTGGTCTGAATTTAGTTCTAACTATGTACCCTCAGTCCATAACATTTGCCTTCTTTAAACCTTCATATTAAATAGTGATTTCTTATCTCCCTCCTCTTAATTTTTTCCTTTAATTCCTTTAAGGAATCTCAATCGATTGACTTTTTAAAAAAATAGAATATGGCTGTAGGAAGGGATGAAAATAAAAAACTCTCCCAGAGAGTAGCTAGTGAATTTTTGCCTACCTCTAATTAGGTGGTGTTCATTTCTGTGAATTTCTTAAACCATTTTTAGAAATCTTATAGGGAGTTTACATAAGGCACACCAAGAACAATGAAAAGGGAGTCTTGTCCCCCAAGGCTTTTATTATTTTGGACTAAAAGTTGAACAAGCAAAAATGAAACTGAAGACCATTGTCCATAGAGTCAGGATTTCTGACTTCCAAATGTTAATGCAACATGCAAGAGCAAGAGGAGCCCACAAATAGCATAAAGGGGTTTATATACCTCCTTTGTAATTTTACAGATTTGCTGTATGGTTTTTCTCTAAAGCATCACCCCAAAGCTCACTACTTTCAGTTCCAAGTGCAAAGCACAATTCTTCAACCTGGCCTTCTGTAATAAAAACCTAGTGCTTCATAACAAACAAAGACAAATCCTTACACCTTTTTCCCTGCTGGAAAGAGCAGAGGAATGGGAAAGTCACCGTACATGACAGATACCAGTCACACCACTTAATTCATCGCTCACAAGTGCTCATGGTGAGGGCACAGTATAAGAACTTGAATAGAATAGGGATATAGAGTGCTGCTTAACTTGAGCTATGCAGTGAATCTGCTAAGTTTTGCAAGTTTGATGTCCTTGACAAAAATAGTCTTGCACGTGATTTCAAAGTTTCTCTTTTTAAAAAAGAAATACCACCTAGATTGCCTATTCTGGCTCTTCCTCTGGGGATTGGCTGTGCACTGCAGCTGCAAGATACTGTCTTAACAATCTACAGCTGGATAAACATTGTAGCTGCAGAAATAAGGGAAGCTAAGATGTGAGCAGTAAGTATTAAGTAGGGGATCTATTTACATGATTTGGTCACTTCTCTCCCTTTTCTGTGTAAATATATGTGAATTTCTTTCTCTTCCCTCATGTATATATCTATTTATGAATAGAAACCAGAGTGTTAAACTCATTCACTATAGCTTACTATTCACTTTTTCTACTTTGAATTTCTTACTAATGTAAGATATTTACCTTTTGTGCATCTCTCTCTCCCAAGGGTTTATCATGATGGACAGTTAAGACTAGCTTAGTATATACACAACTGCTCTACTTTATCTTGGCTTCTTTTCAAAGAACTTGTTAACTTCAGCAATTGGTTGAAATATAGTAAAGAACAGAATTATAAGATACAAAGATAAACATGATATGTTGGGAAAGAGTCAACATGGCTTTGGTAAAGGGAAGTTATGCCTCACCAGTCTGCTAGAATTCTTTGAGGATGTCAACAAGCATATGGACAAGAGTGATCCAATTGATACAGTGTACTTGGATTTTCAGAAAGCCTTTGAAAAGGGCAAACACCAAAGGCTCTTACGTAAAGTAAGCAGTACTCCTGGGGGAATTCTGCACCACTGTGCAATGCAGAATTTTGCAGAAATTAATGGTTTTTGCTTTCCTTTCCCCTACAGAAACAGACTGCAGTGCTGCTGTCACCACTAGGGGGCAGCTGGGTTCTGGGAGGGAGTGGGTTAATGTCTTTGCTGGGGGAGCCGCAGCTGCATTTGGGGAGGGAGGGGAGCTGGTGTCTGTGCTGGGTGTGGGGGCCCACGGCTAGGCTTGGGGGGAAGGAGGTTTGGGTGTATTGGCTGCGGGGGGCCCTGTGGGTGGACTCTGGGGGAGGGGTTGGTGGTGGCTGCTCCCCCCCCCCCTCCCAGCTGGGCTCTTGGATGGGGATGGGTGCAGAGAAACAGGAACTGGGTTGGTCATAGGTGTTTGTTTAACACTCTACTCCTGAGGGAATTTGTGTGTGTGTGTGTGTTGTTAGAGACATACTTGCTGACAGGTGTTTTGAAATAGGGTGACCAGACAGCAAATGTGTAAAATCAGGACGGGGTGGGGGGTAATAGGAGCCAATATAAGAAAAAGACCCAAAAATCGGGACATCTGGTCACCCTAGTTTTGAAATAAACAAAATAATTGAAATTGGCGTGATTATGTAGTATTATTTTGACAAATAAATTTTGCAGAATTTTACAATATTGTATGCAAAACTTTTAATTTTTTGATGCAGAATTTTTAATTTTTGGCGAAGAATTCCCCAGGAGTAAAGCAGTCATTGGATAGGAAGGAAGGTCCCCTCATGAATCAGTAATTGAGTACAAGATAAGGAATAAAGATTAGGAGTAATGGATAGTTTTTACAGTGGAGAGAGGTACAGTGGAGAGAGTGGTGTCCCCAAAGGATCTGTACTGGCTCCTATGCTGTTCAACATATTCATAAATCATCTGGAAAAAAGGATAAACAGCCGGGTGGCAAAGTTTGCAGACAGTAACAAATTACTTAAGATAGTTAAGTCCAACACTGACTGCGAAGAGTTACAAAGGGATCTCACAAAACTGAGTGACTGGGCAACGAAATGACAGATGAAATTCAGTGTTGATAAATGCAGAGTAATGCACAATGGAAAACATAATCCCAACTCTAAATACAAAACGAGGGGTATAAATTAGTTTTTACCACTCAAGAAAGAGATCTTGGAGTCCTTGTAGATAGTTCTCTGAAAACATCTGCTCAATCTGCAGCTGCAGTCAAAAAAGTTAAGAGTGTTAGGAACCATTAGGAAAGGGATAGCTAATAAGACAGAAAATATCATAATGCCACTATATAAATGCATAGCACACCCCCATCTTGAATATTATGTGCAGTTCTGGTCACCCCATCTCTAAAAAAAGATATATTAGAATTGGAAAAAGTACAGGGAAGGGCAATAAAAATGATTAGGGGTATTAAACTGCTTCCAAATGAGGAGAGATTAAAAAAGCCTGGGACTCCTCAGTTTAGAAAAGAGACAAATGAGAAAGGGACCTGATAGAGGTCTATAAAATCATGAGTGATATGGAGAAAGTGAATAAGGAAGTGTTATTTATCACTTCACATAATACAAGAACCAGGGGTCACCCAATGAAATGAATAGGCAGCTGATTTAAAACAAAGAAAAGGAAGTATTTCTTCACACAGCACACAACGCACTGTGGAACTTGTTGCCAGGGGATGTTGTGAAGGCCAAAAGTATAACTGGGTTTAAAAAAGAATTAGATAAGTTCATTTGAGGATAGGTCCATCAATGGCTATTAGCCAAGATGGTCAGGGATGCAACCCCATGCTCTGGGTGTCCCTAAACCTCTGATTGCCAGAAGCTAGGACTGGATGATGGGGTGGATCACTCGATATTTACCCTGTTCTGTTCATTCCCTCTGAAGCATCTGGCGCCAGCCACTTGTCGGAAGACAGGATGCTGGGCTTGATGGACCATTGGTCCAACCCACTGTGGCCATTCTTATGTTCTTATAATATTTTGCACAATTCCTACCAGGATAGTTTTCATGCAATAATGGGGTAATAAACTTTCATGCTTCAGGCTGTAAATTGATTGCAGCTGTTCTGTGACAATGCATTTGATAGGATGCATTCATGGGATGTGGCCAACGGAAAGGTACAGTAGCTGGAATGCTTCTGCACTCTAGGAATAGCTAGTTGCCTTAACAGCCTCATAATCTGGTGTAGTGGAAAAGACAAGCTTGCCCAGACCTGAGAATCAGGTCAGTAGAATTTCAAAAGGATGAAACCAACCATCTTCTATAAAAATTACTCTTAAACATATAGTGTGTAAAAGGTCCTTCCTATAGAAGTTCTAAATCAGCCTGAAGAACTGAATAGAGCACTTTATACTTGCTTTTGTACCAGCTATGTGTGGTTTTAAAAAATATTATGGGAAAGACTGAGTTCTCTATTAAACTTCATAGGATAAATTGGGTGTGGGTGTAAATGTCACAAACCATGGAACCTTTCAAGCTTTACATCTCTAGATCAAAAAATAAAAATAGGCAGATCTAGATTGGAGTGACACTTATTTGAGTAGTTTTGTACAAGCAAATGACCCAGTGAAAGACTTGTTAAAATGAATGTTCTGTTGGCTGCTGCTAGATATACTGCCTTGTTAAGTACCTAATAGAACTATAGTAAATAATAATTAACATAAAGTAAGAAGAACTATTGTTCACAATCACAAGAACAGTCCTGGTGTGTGAGTCTTGTGAAAAATGTGTCCATGAAGCCCTCTTTAATATCCTTTCTTTTTTGGTCATCCAGTCTGAGCAGGAAGGAACATTGCCATGTGACTATTCCCTAGTCACACACCAAAAACAGTCTAAGACATAGTTTGTGGACACAGTCTTTGTAAAGTGTTACAACAGTTTCAAAAAACAAATTAATACAAAAACAAATGTTTTATTATTATTATTATTATATTATTTTGTTTAATAAGAGAGCAAAATACAGTTGAATAAATTTACTGTGAATAGCTGTAATCGTATGAACACTAGGTGGTGGTGTTTCTCATGCTAGAACTGTTGAGAATTCATATTAAATTTGTATGTTACTGTTTTGTTTTCTCTGTCTTTCTGGTGTTGTGTTCCCAGTGGAAAATGTAGCTTCTGATCTTAGTCCTTTTGTGCATTATGACTTGCTACAGTATTTCTTCTGAGAGCAGAATAATCTGGTTCTTCATTAAATTCTAATCTTTTGCTGTTTCTAGGGAATGACTATATCCTCAAAAGAAAAATCACAAACAATCCTTTGAAAATGTTCAAAAACTTTTAGAATTCCTGGATTTGTAAGCTATGCTTCTCTGAGCCCCAACTTGCAGTCAGATTCACACAAGCTGTTCTTGCACTTGTATGGAGCCTCATTGATTGTGCTCAGAAACTGTAAGTGCAAGGGTCTGCTCCTCTGGATCTAATTGCAGGTGTGGGAGCATTAATTTGTTAGTTAGCCCTCTTTCTTAAATGGCTGAAAAGATTAAATCTGGTGCTGCAGTATATTTTCATAGTTTTATTTCCGGTTTCAATTCTTGATTTAGTACATAATTTTTCAGAATTTATCATAATGGCTACATATTCAAACACTACATCAAAAATTCTTAGTAGAGATTAACATAAAAATAAAATATCAGGTTTAAATAGATGTGTATATAATCTCCTGGAATAAATGGTGGGGAAACAATCCATTTTTTGTACTGAAAGTATCATGCTGGCAGCTGAGAGTGGTGTTTTAGTAATAGGAGGGTTAATAAGGTTTTTATGACAGCTCTGTCAGTTTCAGATTCGAGAATGAGTAATGATCTGTTTTGGGATGGGCATTATAGTAGGATATAATATAAGAATCGAACCATAATTTCGGAGAATGAGAAATTCAGTACTGCTTAGCAGTACTCAGAATTTCAGAGAAGGCTTTCAGATGAAACAAAGAGACTACTTTTCCAAAGTAATTATATCGCACTTGGATATCTGACTCCCTGCGTGTAAGAATTACTTCAATTTTTTCAAAAAATACAAAAAAAAGAAGCATATTAGAAATAAAATCTTTTCATCCGGTTTCCACCTCTGGCAAACTGTAGTCATGCTTGAAATAGACTATATTATAGCATTAATATTACAGCATATTGGTGAACAGCAGGTCCTAAAAAATACTTCAGCTTTATAGTGCTAGAAAAGTCTTGGGGGAATCCTGTTCTCCAAGCTTGCCAGTTTATTTGGTAAGTGGATAAACAAAGACTATTTCAGTTTTATCATTTATGCAAAAAAACATAAAACATTAGCAACTATTTGTAAAAATACTCATAAATTCATTTAGCAACAGTGCATAATGGCAAATACTTATGGATTGTATTTTATTTCTCTATTTGATGCACATAACTCAGAAAATGTATACAATTTGAGTCAGTGAATTATTTACTTGAAACTTTCTTCCACCACTGTTTTAACAACCCTTGTTTTCCTGCAGAGAGAACTATTATAGTTTGTTTCTTGGGTTACAATATTTAGAAATCCTAGTTTAAATATGTAGAATGAGGTTTTACTATTACTTAACTATAAGAAGGCTTATCATCTTATGTTTTGTAGCATTATTTACCATTAAACCTTCCTCAAAGAAAATTTCTTCTCTACCTTAGTCTTACTCAAAATCTGTTTTGGGATATATCTATGCTTAAAATACTACAGCAGCACATCTGCTCAACTGCAGCGCTTCAGTTTAGATGCTACCTACACCGACAGGAGCGATTCTCCTATCAGCATAGGTAGTCCCCAAGAAGCGGTAGCTAGGTCAATGGAAGAATTCTTCCATCCACATAGCACTGTCTATGTGGGGACTTAGGTCGGCTTAACTAGGGTATGGATTTTTCACAACTCTGAGCAACATGGTTATGGTGACCTAATTTTCTAGTGTAGACCAGGTCTTACAGTGCTACAGCTGGGCCCATGGGGAAGAAACTTCTAAGGCCCATTTCATTCTACGTTTCCTAATTATAATACTTTATTTAGAGAACATGAAGTATATGTAACTGTTTTGTTCAGCTTTGAACTCGGTGGAAAATATTGCAACTCCGCAGAAGGCTAATCAGAGAGGTTTATTTTCTAGATCCCACTCTTATGATAATTAGTTGCTCCAGGCATGAGTCGAGGGTTAGCAGGCCTCCTGCAGACACACCCTCTGCCTGGTGCCTTAAATTTGATGGGTCCAATTCATTAACATACTTTGGAATGTACCTCCTCTTTTGGAGCCCATGTAGTGTATTGTCTTTTCAAAGGAGACAGATCTTTTTGAAATAGCTTTAGTCTCGAAACTCAGAATAGTTAAGCTGAGAGCTGACATTGGAACAAAAGAGTTTAGAGTTTGAAATATCTACTCTCACAAAAAGTTTGAGAGACAAGGTAGACGAGGTAATATCTTTTATTGGACCAACTTCTGTTGCTGACACAGAGAAGCTTTTGAGCTTATAGACAGCTCTTCTTCGGTTTTCTTCCCTTCAGACACATACTTGTTGATAGCTTTCATGTGCCCACATTGACCTGCTGGGCAGGATTATGGGTGTAGACTTTGCCACTTGTAATCCACTGGGATCTGACAGCTGGTGTGCCCATTGAAATGCCTGGGTTTTAATTTGTGAAGTCTTAAATCACCTCATTTGCTTATGTTATTTGTAAGCAGAATATAGTATTGCTTTGGCAGAATATAGCAAGTTCTTGGCTAAAAAAACAAACAAAAAAAACCAAAACAATTTCCCAGTGCTGATATTTAAACATCTATCTTAAAATATACAGTTTTTCAAAAGCTCCTAATTTAGCTATTCAGTTGTCTTCCTCCTCCGCCCTTAGAACAGTGTATGAGACTAAAGGAATTTGTTACTTAATGTGGTTCCAGTTTTTGACTCTACTGGAAGCAAAAGGACTCTGACTATTTTAGCTATATGTGCTTTATAGCATTCGTTGAAGACTTAAAAACTCCAGACATGTATGTAAAATAATGCAAAATGCTGTACTTGTACATCTACAATTATAGCAGTAGATGCAGTTCCTCTTTGATTTTGTATTACTAGCTGAATAGCATGCAGCATTGCCTCATATTGTGATCATGTATGAAATAAACTGTTGAAATACATGCATGCAAATGTTCGGGAAGAGTTAAGGTTATTGTGAAATCCACTTCTTTGTGCAATTTAAAATGAGGGGTTGCAAAGAATTTCCTATTTTAAAAAAATTAATTATTTTGAAGTGGGAGAAGTGCAGCAAGAGAAAGTATGAATATTCTAGTGCACAAAAGGGAAAACTCCTTGGAATTGTCCTCTCCGAGTTCAGACCAAGGCATATCTTGCTTAGTTTATAAACTCTGAAAAGGTCACATGTCCACGGGGATATGGCTGTAAGATAGCAATTCTTTTTTTCTGGTTTTGTTTTCATGGACACCCCAGAGGGCAAGTTTGATAGGAGCAGGAATCAAAACGTCAGATTATAGAGCCTTGTAGCAATTCTGTAGTCTGTAACAGGCTTACCAGTGTAACACTTAACATTCTAAGTTAAATTTCCTCCCCCTAATATTCTTTAAAACAAATAACAACAAAATCCTCTTTTCTACCTAAAATGTTGTGGTCTCTAACTGGATACACATCTTATTCTGTATATTTGAAGTTAATTGAACTATGTGCTTCTGAGATAATTTTTTAAAATAGGCTTTTTGGTAAAATCATATTTTAAAAATGAGATTGTGTGACCAAGAAACTACTGGCGAATACAACAACTGTTCTCATTGTAAACTAGTATAGGGAACTCATTTTATCTTTTGAAAAAAGGTTGAAGGCAAAATTTTAGTTACTTGTTATGAAAGTATGAAGCTCTGTGAGGTCCCAGCGATGTTTTCTATTTGTCTCTTCTCTTGAAGCTTATAAAGTCCAGTAGCATAGGTTGCAAATTCTGTTACTCTAACAGATAAATATTGTTTGACTTAATTTGTATCACTTTCAGTCACCAGTTTCCTTAAACTTTTCTCATGTGCTCTGTGATGATATTGTACTGTAGTGCCTTCTTTGTAATATTTTGTGGCCTATTGTATTGTGTGTCTCATCTTTGTGCATAAGTTTGTTTAGTCTTCTCAGGGCAGGAGCTTGTTAATGCATATAATGAATTAACTCCACCCACATCAAGCTCAAGGGATTGGTCTGGATATAGGAGGGCGGAGCTGCTGCACAGATTCCATTCCAGCCTATAGGCAGACAATTGTGCAGGGGGCGTAGTCTATTGGGTAAGAGTAAACACCGATATTTGGCCTGCTCCCAGCATGTCCTTTCACAGGCAGTAGGATATGTGACTAGCACAGAAATCCTTTCCATGACAAGTATGAAGTGCACGAGTACTTTTGCACTTCAGTGCCATCCCCAGCTCACACCTGTGCAGGGCAATTAGTAATGAAGAGGGCCGGCAGAAGGCCCATGAATCTCTCCCTGTATGCGTCATTGGCGATCACAGGCTAGTGATGTATATTCTGTAGAAGTATGATTATGAGAGCTAGTGGGGGGGGGGGGGGAAATCAAAACTTTTTTTTTTTTTTTTTTTTTTTTTAATGAAAAATGAATCGGTTTTGGGCAACTTAGAAATTCTCATGAAAATGTCCACCTTTGTTGAAAAACTGAAAATGGAAATTTTCTGTGGAACTAAGAGAAATTCCATGGAAAATGTAGACAAAAATATTCTTTTTTATGTAAAACAAAATACAGTTTTTGGACCAGATGCAATAATTATAAAGCTGAAGTTCCTACCTCAGAATATAGAATCATAGGACCGGAAGGGACCTTGAGAGGTCATCTAGTCCAGTCCCCTACATTCATGGCAGAACTAAGTATTATCTAGACCATCCCTGACAGGTGTTTGTCCAACCTGCTCTTAAAAATCCCCAATGACACAGATTCCATAACCTCCTTAGGCAATTTATTCCAGTGCTTAAACTCTCTGACAGTTAGGAAGTTTTTCCTAATGTCCAACCTAAACCGCCCTTGTTGCAATTTAAGCACATTGCTTCTTGGCCTATCCTCAGAGGTTAAGGAGAATAATTTTTCTTCCTCCTTGTAACAACCTTTTATGTACTTGAAAACTGTTATCATGTCCCCGCTCAGTCTTCTGTTCTCCAGACTAAACAAACCTAATGTTTTCAATCTTCCCTCATAGGTCATGTTTGCTAGATCTTTAATCATTTTTGTTTCTCTTCTCTGGACTTTCTCTAGTTTGTCCATATCTTTCTTGAAATATGGTGTCCAGAACTGGAGACAATACTCCAGCTGAGGCCTAATCAGTGAGGAGTAGAGCGGAAGAATTACTTCTCGTGTCTTGCTTATAACACTCCTGCTAAAACATCCCAGAATGATGTTTGCTTTTTTTGCAGTAGTGTTTGTTACCCTGCTGATTTATATTTAGCTTGTGATCCCCTAGGACCCCTAGATCCCTTTCTGCAGTACTCCTTCCTATGCAGTGATTTCCCATTTTACATATGTGCAACTGATTGTTTTGTCCTAAGTGGTGTACTTTGCATTTGTCCTTTTTGAATTTCATCCTATTTACTTCAGACCATTTCTCTAGTTTGTCCAGATCATTTTGAATTTTAATCCTATCCTCCAAAACACTTGCAACTCCTCCCAGCTTGGTATTGTCCGCAAACTTTATACGTGTACTCTCTATGCTGTTATCTAATCATTGATGAAGATATTGAACAAAACCGGACCCAGAACTGATTTCTGCAGGACCCCACTCGTTATGTCCTTCCAGCTTGACTGTGAACCACTGATAACTACTCTCTGAGAACCAGTTATGCACCCACCTTATAGTAGTTCCATCTAGATTGTACTTCTCTAGTTTGTTTATGAGAAGGTCATGCAAGACAGTATCAAAAGACTTACTAAAGTCAAGATATATCACATCTACCGCTTCCTCTCTATCTACAATGCTTGCTACCTGTCAAAGAAAGCTATTAGGTTGGTTTGACATGATTTGTTCTTGAGAAATCCATGCTGACTGTTACTTATCACTTATTACTTATTTTCTTCTAGGTGTTTGCAAATTGATTGCTTAATTATTTGCTCCATTATATTTCCGGGTACTGAAGATAAGCTGACTGCTCTGTAATTCCCTGGGTTGTCCTTATTTCCCTTTTTATAGGTGGGCACTATGTTTGCCCTTTTCAGGCCCTCTGGAATCTCTCCTGTCTTCCATGACTTTTTAGAGATAATCACTAATGGCTCAGATACTGCCTCAGTCAACTCCTTGAGTATTCTAGGATGTATTTCATCAGGCCCTGCTGACTTGAAGACATCTTACTTGCCTAAGTAATTTTTAACTTGTTCTTTCCCTATTTAGTCTCTGAGCCTACCTCATTTCCACTGGCATTCCCTATGTTAGCCATCCAATTGCTACTAACCTTTTTGGTGAAAATTGAAACAAAAAAGTAATTCAATACTTCTGCCATTTCCACATTTTCCGTTATTGTTTTTCCCCCTTCATTGAGTAAGGGCCTTTACCCTATCCTTGGTCTTCCTCTTGCTTCTACTGTATTTGTTGAATGTTTTCTTGTTACCCTTTATATTTCTAGCTAGTTTAATCTAGTTTTGTGGCTTGGCCTTTCTAATTTTATCCCTACATACTTGTGTTGTTTGTTTATATTGATCCTTTGTAATTTGACTTATTTTCCACTTTTTGTAGGATTCTTTTTTGAGTTTCAGCTCACTGAAGACTTCCTGATTAAGCCAGAGTGGTCTCTTGCCATACTTGGTATCTTTCTTACACAGTGGGATAGTTTGCTTTTGTGCCCTTAAAAAAACTGCCAACTCTCTTGAACTGTTTTCCCCTTAGACTAGCTTCCCATGGGATCTTACCTACCAACTCCCTGAGTCTGCTCAAGTCTGTCTTCTTGAAATCCATTGTCTTTATTTTGCTGTTCTCCCTCCTACCGTTCCTTAGAATCATGAACTCTACCATTTCATGATCACTTTCACCCAACCTGCCTTCCACTTTCAAATTCTCAGCCAGTTCCACCCTATTTGTCAAAATCAGATCTAGAACAGCCTCTCCACAGTAGCTGTTTCCACCTTCTGAACTAAAAAATTGTCTCCAGCCAGGAAATATGAACCAGGAAAGCATTTTATGAATTTACATTAGAGTTTTATATCTAATTTTCCTAGGGAGGGCTATTTTTCATTCACAGTGCATTAAAGTTATATGGGTTAGATGCAAAGCAGGGTCAACACAATCCTATAAGGTTGGCAAGTGAACAGGAAAGCTGATTCCTTCAGTTTCTACTAATAGTATGCTTAGATATTCAAGTTGTGCCGCAGTGCACTTGCTATCCTTTTATAGGTCTTGAAAGTTGCACATTGTTTAACCTTTTGCACATGACAGTTGGATTCACTGGAATGTGCACTTCTAATTACTTTCAAATGAATTATTCTCCCTTTTATCTCTCCTTTTTGTCTTCCTTCAAAACATTTGTAAGAAAGATTGAAATGTTCAAATTTTTTTTAAATAGTCCTTTGACTCCTGTTCTGATTCTGGAAGCCGTACTGCATGGCCATCATTGATACAGTTGTATGTTCATGAATACTGGTAAGGGCTGAATTGTCAAGTGTCTGTTTCCTTTTTGATACAGCTTCCCAAGGGAGAGAAGGTAAATTAGTGTATTAAACTCTGTCTGAGAAGACTAAGATGTCTGTTTAATGGTAACAATAATAAGAAAAAAACACAAGAGGAGCCGACAATTGTAAGGGGAAAACTGAGCTAGGATACATTCTTGGTGGGATTAGAGGTAGGGTTGGTCACCATGATAATTTATTTTATAATTTCCATAATCTCCATTTTATGGATCCCTCTTTTATAGCCTTAAGTGACATGGTTTAAGTTTTCCTGTCTGAAGATAACCAGGATCAGTTTAGGCAAAAATGACACAAAATTTTCTCCCTTCCTGCAGTTTAAAATTATTGGCTGAACTGGAAGCAAAAACTGTCATGTTGACTAGTTAATATCCCACACTGATGCATGTTGGTATGATGAAGTTTTTTATTGGAGAATTCACAAGAGCTAAAATTGTTTAAATAACACGTGCAGTGAACTAAAAGATGCTCCGTCATAGGTTTTCCCTAAAACTGAAGAAGATCAATATGCTCATATTTTCACTGAGAGGGGAGGATGTACAGATGAAAAATAGGAAGATTGGAATTCTGATCACATTCTCTGGGTGTATTTACTTCTAACATTATGGAAGAGTTAGAAAGGCTGGTTTGCGTGTGTCCAATCAGTTTTGCCTTGTGTTTGACAACCTCTGTTCTGGAACCAGGCAACCTCAAACTGACCTGGCTCTTCCCTTGGGATAGGGTGTGCAGCCATTCTGTTTGGCTGAAGGGAGAAGTCCCATGGCCTTATAGTTGGAACTTGGGATAAAGACATGTATATTTTCAACCACAACTATGCATGGGAGACATGAAACTTGGGTGGGGAAATGAGTTATTTTCCCTCTAGATACTGTATGCATCTAAGGCTAATGAGTCCATCAGTGTAGCGATATAAAATGGCTACACATCAGTGGATGGGTGAAATTAAATCTGTATATATATAGTGTACAGACTAAATTAATTACTCATGTTGTCGCAGGAATTACCAAAAAAAAAAAAAAAAAATAAAAGCTTAAGTACTTATTTTGGTAAGGAACAATATTGTTCAATGTTTCGGTAAAAATAAAGAATAATTCCTCTTATAGTCTCATGAATTTTTTTTCTGTGACTAATTTAAGAGTTCTGCTGTAATTAATTTTTTAAGTGGGCTATCTGCATGCTTGACTTACTGCAAAAGGTACTTAAGTACACAATCATAAGTGAAAAATTTGGTGAAAGGTAAAGGTTATGACGTGACAGAAAAGCTAGAAGCTAGAACAAACACTTCTTGAATGTTGTTCTGTTTGCATTAGTTGTAGGGGTTCGTGACTACATTACTGAATATTTACATTGGGAACTGGTATTAATCCCACTGTATCATGAACTGTATTGGTGCTGTGTTTATACAGTTAAGGTTTGTGTGTTTTCTATGTCAAGCCTAGTTTAGCTATTTTTTTATATACTAATTTTGATTATTTTAAAATTTCTGAGACATACTAGCTTTCAGTTGCTAGCATATGCTTCTGTAATTAATTGAAGTGTCCTGTTTATAAAGCTTTAGTTAGCGGGCCATTGGATAAGTATGTGGTTTTAATGTCTTTATAGTTTTGAGAAATAATGGGCCAGTCTCTGGCCTCTCTTACAGATCCTATGAGTCACTCCAGTGGTGCAAAAGAGCTGAAAGCTGCCCTAAACTGGCAGCTGGTGAAATTTTGCCTGGCAAAGCCATTTCTCTGCCAACTCCACTCCCTCTGGGGTAGGGAGTGTGTTGGGTAGGGGAGGTGCTACAGCACTCCTTTGCTGGCATAAGTGCTGCCGTAGGGTGATACAAGCCAGTATAAATTAGAGAACAGCCCTGAGGTATCCAGATAAAGGTGCTGTGAAAGTGGTATACCTTTGGGCTTCCCATTTCACCTCCAGGTAGTACTAACTTGAGCAGCATACAACTAGATTTGAGGATAAAGCTAATGATTATGCTCGAATCCCTCTCCTTGACCTGGTCTATGTCTTCACTCCACCAACAGGTACCTCATGAAAACATAATTCTTCTATGAGGCCTATGTTATTGTCAGGTTTCTAAGGGAGAATTCTGCACATCACCAAAAATCTCTGCCTTAGTTCCCTTCTTGGAGGTCTCAGCCAAATGGTCAAGGACTGACTGCATGTGCCTGAACTATAGTTTCAACCCTATAAGTTAAATTCCTCTAGGTCAGAGTTGAGAGACACCGGCAGGGAGGTATTAGAGAATCTGGTCCATCTACTGCTTGTACTATGTCTGTTCTTTGGTAAATTAATTTATTTCAGTCTGGAGTATTAGCTGGGAGGAAGAGAAGGAAAGATGAAAATGTACAATGTACAGTCAGCCTGTGGAACTCCTTGCCAGAGGATGTTGTGAAGGCCAAGGCTAGAACAAGATTCAAAAAAGAACTAGATAAATTCATGGAGGATAGGTCCATCAATGGCCATTAGCCAGGATGGACAGGAATGGTGTCCCTAGCCTCTGTTTGCCAGAAGCTGGGAATGGGTGATAGGGGATGGATCACTTGATGATTACCTGTTTTGTTCATTCCCTCTGGGGCACCTGGCATTGGCCACTGTCGGAAGACAGGATACTGGGCTAGATGGACCTTTCGGTCTGATCCAGTAGGGCCATTCTTATGTTTTTATGTTACCAAGCCTATTTTTAAAAGGGGAGGGAGGGAGAAGTGTGTTTTGTATCCGTGGTGTCTATGGAATTGATACTGGGCTGTTTATAATTTTGCCTGGATGGAGTCCCATATTTTATTTGCACAAATGTAAAATATGTCAAATAATAATAAACAAACAGCTAGCATCCTGAACTGTCTGGCCTATTAATTAGTGCATCTGATCTCATGAAAATTTGTGGTGTATCGATTAGAATTTCTAATGGATCAGAAAGATGAGCTGTGTGTAGCTAGAACCCTGCACCTACACAGAGTCACTGGGGCTGCCTGTGGTCTGCTCACATAGAGCTCACTGAAGAAACAGGATTATATGGTATAAGTACAATATTCAGACTATGAGATAAAATAGTTCTTAACCACTGCAGAATGGTATTCAGCGCTATTTCCAACAGACAGGAAATACTGGGAACAGAAAGATATTGTCAGTAATAAAATGCTGGAATTGAAATTTCATAAGGTGGAAATCAGGCTCATATTTCTCCAGTTTTGCTTCCTCTGAAGTCAGTGTCTGAAAACTCCCATTGATACAAATGGCCAATATCAGCACCTGGATTAAACATGTTTAGATTGGATGGTGTTCAAACTGGATGAGAGAGAGACACCTGAAGAAAGAATAAAGATGGGTTAAGAGTGTGGAGACTTTAAATTCACATTTGATAACAACCTGGCCTAAAGACATGGATTTCTCACCCCTTTGCCTCTCCCCACCTTCCCCTGTAAGAGACAGTAACTTCAAGGAGTGGAAAGAAGCCAGAGCTTTAATGACAGATCTCAGTCAAACCTAAGACAGTAATTTTTGTCATGAAGAAAGTGAAAATGTACCTGCCAGGATTTCTTTTTAATTGATCTGATGTTAAGGAAAGAGAGCCTGAATAGATAGAAGGTATAGATATGGGCACAATGCAAGTGCATGTCCAATTAAGCATGAAATTTCCAGTTTTAGGTTTCCAATACAAATGCATTGTTTAAATAATGTAGCCCTATCCTGGTAACATAAGAGAGATTTACAAAAGGCATTCTCTTGACACAAGTGTCCAAAATTCTGTACATATGCGAGAGCAAATATAGCTCTGTGTGCAGTTCAGAAATTCTAATATCTACATCAGTACTTCCAATAGTTAAGCACCTGCACACACAAATATTAACACTTGCATCTGCAAAATCCATTGGTTCCACTTGCACTTGGATAGGTGTTTAGACTATTGAGACTGCTTATGCATGGGTTAAAGTGCACACAAGTGTTTGCGCTTGCAAAGTTTAGATGCATACATAGTACATTTTTTACATGTGCACAAGTGGCAGCAGGCCTTTGAAAAAGTGCCCTTTTATTTGACTATGAAACCTAAATGGGTAATGCTCATTTCTGTCTCTTAAAGATTACTCTGAATTGGGAGATCTTCCACCCAGGTCCCCGTTAGAACCAGTTTGTGAAGATGGCCCCTTTGGGCCAGTGAAAGAAGACAGGAAACGGACAACTCGGGAGCTTCGAGAACTGTGGCAGAAAGCCATTCTTCAACAGATACTGCTCCTCAGAATGGAAAAAGAAAATCAAAAGTTGCAAGGTTAGTAAAAATTTTGATTAGATCCTATGGAGAACAAATTGTGTTCTTGGTTTGTATTGAAGCTTTCGCAGTGAATGGGATCAGGTCTTAACAAAATGTTTTAGAAGCAATATAGATAAGTCAATCTAGCACTGGCTCTCCCAATCCTCTTTATTTATGTATGGTGTTTCCTTCTTTCCTTCATTTACTCTTAATCTTTTACCTATGGCTTATTTACTTTATCTTAATTGCCACTTTATTGTTGGCATTTCATTGGATATTTTTAGACTGGTGCCTGGAAGTGCTGATAAGAAGCTCAGTGCTGTCCTTCTGAACTGCCTCTTTAGTATATTCTGATGCACAGGTGATTGTTTAAATATTGGTCATTCACTAAATCCCATTAGCCGTTCAGGGAGTTAAACAGAGTCCTCAAGGAGTTGGCCTTGTACTTTAATCTATGGGTGAAATACTGATCAGCATGGTGCTGACAATTATGCGCACATTATGTAGACACTTAGTAACATAATAGGAACTGTGTAATATAATGTTAGCTGTGCGTTTTGTGTAGGAAGATCAGAAAACAGTTATAAGGTATTAGAAATGAAGATAGAGTAGTAATACTTAAGTGCTTTTCATCCTAGTAGAGTTTCTCCCTTCTGCTTAATTGTTTTTAATCTTTTTATTTTGTCATTTTTAATGTACATGAAATTTCCATACAAATATTAACAAATCTTATGCATAACCTGGTTTTGTTACCTTTTTCATAGACCTATTTGTGTATAGTCAACCTCTTGTACAAATTCCAAAAGACTGCAACATCTACTTGATCCTGATGCAAAGGGGTCTGTCATTTTTCCATTAAAAGGGTTCCCTATACTTTTCTCCATGATGCTAATGTTGGGGGGGCCTGTCCTTTTCCAAAAGTGAGATATGTTATATCTGTCTGCTAGCAGTGTAATTGTGTTATCAGTGGGTCCTTCCCTGAGTCAGTAACCTCCTTTGGACTGTAACCTAAAAGAATCATTATTGGTTCTGTGGGTAACCTAACTTTAGTTATTTTGAAATTTTTATTTGTTGTTTATCCTCTAGAACACTGTTAACTTAGGGAATTCCCACCATATATGCAGAAAGGTCACTATTCCCTCACATCTCCAGCACTTATGACTCCCTTTTTAATGTGTATTTTCTTTAATTTAAATAGACTGAGGTACCATAATTAAAGTATTTTGAAAATGTCTTTAATGGTTACTTAAATAGATGAGGTTTCTGGCCTTCCTATTCATTTCTTTCCCTATTCTACATGTCCTCCATTTTACAGAAAGCCCAAGATTAAACTTTGTTTGTTGGCTTGGCCATGCCTCTCTGATTTGAGGTGAGATGAGAGGGAGTCCAAAGACCATTTGGGATTTGAAGGAGGAGGACCTCTTAGCCCTGTCAAAGACACTAATGGTGAGAGTGGCCATGATAATCCTCTGAAGACTTCTGAGGGAGGGAGCACCTGGCACCAAGATTGTGTGTGAGGGTGGACACCCCTCCTTCCCCCCACCCTCAGATAAATCTCTGAGTAAGATGTGTGGAGAGGAAGGGTTGTCTATCAAGGCGGACAAATGTATAGAAAGAGGCCTAGGGTTGTAGGAGCTGCAGTAGTCCTGAATGGAATCCTCTCTCAAAGCTGAGCTAAAGCTCTTGGGAGACAGTGAAACCTGGGTCCAGGTTTCTGTGGTACCTTGAAATCTGAATGGATGATTGAGCTATATGATGTGCACTGTGTTGTATTTCCTTAAGCATCTACTTGTGTTTCTGTACTTGCCTTACCTTTTTTAGAAAGAATCTACATCATTCCATTATTAGCCCTTCTTGTTTTAAGGATCAGGTTGTTGACATTAAAATCAGGTTGACTTAATTTGGTGTCTCACTACAAAGTCAAAATATTGAGACCTAGGGTAAAATTTTCAAAAGTGCCTAAGTCCCATTTTCAGTCTTGACTTGGGGGCAGATTTTTCAAAGGTATATTTAGCACCTAACTTCCATTGACTTTCAGTGGGAGTTAGGCACCTAAGTGCAATTTGTGCCCTTGAAAAATCAGCCCAAGTCACTTCTGAAAATGGGACTTACGTACCTGAGTCACTTTTAACAATGTTATCCGTTGTCCTAGATAGCTGTGGTGGAGTGGTCATTGACTGAGTGATTGCTGATGGATTGGAGTTTAATGGGAGTGGGGTTAAGGAACTACAAAGCTTGTCCCAACTGTGAAAGTGTCAAGTCTAGCCTGGGAGCTTGGCTTAGGCAAACTCCTGCTCCAATTTCTGAAGTCAGCCTGTAACTGAAGTTAGCTTGGAAGCCTGGCTCAGGCAAAGGTCTGCCCAACACAAAAGATTTGCACCAGTCTTGAAAGACCTAGCCTAGCCTGGGAGTCTAGTCTTGAAAGATTAGCCCAACCCAGGGAAGGTTGGTTTAGGCAGAGGTCCGTGCCAGTCCTGAAAGATTTTGTGTAATGTGGAAGCTCAACTCAGGCAGAGATTACTAAAACTTCCAGTTGGAACTTTAGCTGGTAGCTGTATTATGCAGTTGCTGTGGGAATTTCTGAACATGTGGGAACCTAAGGTTTTTTCTGTTCTTAGGGGACTTAACATTAAAAAGTATATTTTTCCTCTTTTTTTTTTAAATACTCCGATGATTTATTTCTTGCCTCTTCCACTTTCAAAGTGAAACCCACATGAAACCCACGGGTATCATGTTAAATCACTGTGTGACACTTATATCTATGAAAAGTACGAAAATAAGCTTAGTCAGATGTTGATCACCTCTCTGTCCAGAGAAAATAGACACTAATTACTAAACAACCACAAATACACTAAAAATAGGTATGTCTGAAACTTGTCAATAAATGAAAGAAACAAGTCTTGGGTGTGTGCTATGAATTTCAAAGAAACAGGAGCACATGCATCTTGGAATTGCTTTTTCTTCTTCCTTGCAGGCAGATACATCTCAAGAAGTGTTCTGAGTTGCTCTTATATAAAGGAACCAGCCCGTGACACATGTTTTGAAAAGCAGATGAGAACATGCTTTAGCAGGCTTGGCAGCCACATATTCTGGGGTTTTCATCTTTGGGAACGAACAGTAAATATTTTAATATGCAATAATGTTTCAATAAGCACAGAATGCGTTCATTTTGACTACTATAAATTAAGCAGTAAAAGTGCTAACATTAAATGTGCAGTATAATATTCATTACTTACCATCTTTAGCTCCTGATACATTATTGCACATTTAAATATTTACTGTTGCTGTCCAGGTGTTCTCACTTACTAAGGGTATATCCTACCCTCAGTCTTTGCATACCACTACCATTGACTTTCATGAGCATTCTGTATGTTGAACAACAAGGTAAAATTATGCTTCCAAATGTTCAAGTACCAGATAATACTGTTAATTGCAAAAGATAAACAAAAAGTGACTAACAGTGAGTTTGCCCATCAGCTCTAATGCAAGCTGCCACTGCGGTGCTTATTTTAAAATTATCTTCAGGTAGGAAAACCAGGGGCCTCCTGGTTGTTGTTGTTTTTTTATATGATATTCTTTTTGACTTGAAGAAGATGTGAACAAGTTGGCTCCTCTGTTGAATGGACTTGCATTTATTTAGAGATATAGAGTTTCTTTCTAAGCTGACACATAACTATAATGCCCATTGGTGCTGTAATTCTTTTAATTCAATGTTTAAGCATAGAGCAATTTGTAGTAAAAAAGATGTTGGAACATCAGGGTGTAACTTATGACATGTCCTAACAAGAACGTGTAGATAAATCACACTTCAATAGACGTGTAAGCACAATATGTCTGAATTCGTTTAGCCCGAGAGTGCCTAATTCTTGTCCTACAGAAAGATCAACATGTATAATACCCTATTCTAATTTTGCTATAGTAGTTTGGCTCATCTCTAATTACATATTGCATATTTGTTGACCATAACAGTACGGTGAGTCTAAACACTGATCTGAAAGGAGTAGTCCTGGCTAACATAGCAACAGACAATTTTTTTCCCTTCAGTCTGGAGCTCCCTCCCTTTGGTAGGTAGATGTGCAGACCTACGGGAGAATAAATCACATTATTTGTATGTTATTCTCTGCACAAACCTCCTGTGTCACTAGCACTGCTCACGTTCACTGCAAAAGTCTCATCATTTGAAGAAGGGACATCTCTAGACTGCAGAAATTGAAGAGTGAGGTCACAGGAGGTTAGATTCTTTGAAGCCTTGCTTTCAGCAGTACTGAAGGTAAACAGCCATGATGGCAGTGTGAAGAGGAGGAAAGAGAAGAAGAGAAGTTAAGGAGTTAGACTTTTTTTTTTAATTTGCAGCCAACCATTACAAAAATAAAGGTGCATTGCTTTCTTTTAATCTTTAGGGTTTCTTTTTGTATCCTAGTTTCACTAACTCCTCTCATGGCTTCTCACCAAAAGTCCCCATGTAGATGTGTCCTTTGTTTTGTGGTTGTAATTCCATTCCTGGGCCAACTTTATATGACCCTGGGCAGGCCCTCTCTGAGGTCCAGAGGGGCCCAGGCCACTTCCAGCTTTTGAGGACCCTAGCCAAAGTTTAAAAAAAAAAAAAAGACAACACACGAAAACAAAGTAAGGCATCAAAAAAAGAGTGAGACATAATTTGAATATTTTTTTATTTAACAAATGCTTTTCTGGTCCGATAGGGATGCACATAAAAACAAGTTAACAGGAGTACTTGTGGCACCTTAGAGACTAACAAGGTGCCACAAGTACTCCTGTTCTTCTTTTTGCGGATACAGACTAACACGGCTGTTACTCTGAAACTTGTCATAAAAACAAGTTGTGAAACTTATCAAACTTATCAAATGCCAAAGAATTAACAAATGTCTAAATTTGAGGCCCCCTTTGAGCTTGAGACCCAGGCCAAATGGCCCTCCTACTCCCCCTCCCCGCACATTCCTTTCTTCGGAATCAAATCCTGGTATATTAAAAGAAAATTCTGGATAAAATTTATGTTTGGGTTTTTTAACCATACCTTTGGCATAGCAGGATGGATATGTGGAACAGACATGCCAAACCCGCAAAAAAAAAAATTAAAAAAAAATGCAGAAATCAGGCTTGTTTTTGGCTTACTTGACTTGTGAGTTGCTTGTTGGCTAGTTTTTGGCTTGTTGCTTGTTGCTCCCGGCAAGCAGGAACAAGGGGGGGAGAGAGAGTCAGGGGTGCACAGAGGGCCTACCACAGTCCCAGACTGCATGCTGGGGGGATCTAGTCACATAGAATGTTGGGGTTCTTAGGGATTGGCTTGTTTTGGCCTTGTTTTGAAATGAGATTAGCTTGATTTTTGGCTTATTGTGAAAGACAGGGTGCTTATTTACCACGTGAAAGTTGGCAACTGTGATTTGGAAACAGACAAACACGAAAAAAGCGACCTCTTACAAGCATTTTAAATAATAATTTCTAGTTAGAATGCATCATTTCAAATCCTAAAACAAATCAATCTTAAGGACTTTTGAGTATGAAAACATAGAGGTTCTTTATCAGAAAATTTAGGGTAACAGACAGAGATTAGAAGCATATAGTAAACTATACCACTAATTTTCATGTTAGTTCTTCTCATAATTGCAGTCAGTTATCTTGAAGATTAATGTTAAGCAATTTCATATTTGACATCATCAAAGGTTTGGGCAGGTCACTTGGAGCTATCTCCCTAAAGACATGACTGCATCTTTAGTGGCTTAAATACACCTCTACCTCGATATAACGCTGTCCTTGGGAGCCAAAAAATCTTACCGTGTTATAGGTGAAACCACGTTATATTGAACTTGCTTTGATCCACCGGAGTGCGCAGCCCCCCCCCCCCCCCCCGGAGCACTGCTTTACCGCTTTATATCCAAATTCGTGTTATATCGGGTCGCGTTATATTGAGGTAGAGGTGTATTTAAGCCCCTAAAGATGCAGTCAGGTACCCAGTGAGGTTTACAGATGTACATAAGCAGGTTAGGCACCTAACTCAATGGGAGTTAAGCGCCTAACCCGATTAGGTGTTTTTGTAAGGTACCTGTCTGCATCTTTAGGCACATGCCTTTGTAAATCTAATCTGTGATGTCCCTGTGACTCAGTTTATCCAGCTAGAAAATGGTGGTCATTATAATAATATCCAGTAAGGGTGAAGCATTTTTGTTTTTAATTTTGTAAATTCCTACGTAGTTAACTTGGGAGGAGGAAAAACCACATAGTTGAAACAGAAGTGGGAATTCAGTCTTGTGCCATATGAGTGTAACTGTTTAGTTTGCGTAATCTTCCCTACACAGTCTGAATTCAGTATTCAGTGCTGCAATCTATGCTCCTAAGGCCAGATAGCATTCTAGAAGAGTATATCATACTAGTGTGGGATGTGAAACAAAACAGCTGGATTCACTGGTTACTTTTGCTTGCCTGAGCCCCAGTAAAGTAAGTTATAAGATGGGCTCGCTTGCCCTGGAAAACACTGCCGTGATTAAAGTCTCTACTGATGCCTTTAACTTACTTTCTAGGAAACCTGTTACCTCAAAATGGATTTATAAACAAAACAAATTTTTAAATACATTTCAAGGATTTAGGTTATTCAGATTAATGAAATGTCATAAAAGGCCTACAAATTGATTCATTGGGAAACTAAACAGCCCTGATCCTGCAAAAACTCATAATTTAACTCACTCAAGTAATTCCACTGAGTTGTTCACGTGCATAAAAGCTGGCAGGATCAGGGCCTGAATTGTTATATAATTTAAAGGTGAAAATTTTCTAACTATATCCAATTTACCATTCTTTTCTGACAAATTGAAAAATAGCACTTGCTTCATATGACCCACAAAAATCAGTGCTTTAAAAACTTCAGTGGCAGTAGTTATATAACAAACTATACCCAGAGCTGTAATGACACAGTCAATAGTGCTGTTACACAAAGTATTTTGGCATGATCAGAGATTCTGTAAATTAATTTATTTTTTAAGTATTGTTCTCAATATACTGACTACAGCAAATGGGAGAGAGGAAAAACCAGCAAGGAAAACAAGACTTAAATTTGTATAAACAGCTTTAACAATTGAGAGTTAAACTATTAAAAAATTACTTTGTCCTTTTTAACTTAGGCCTTGGCTACACTTACCCGGTAGTTCGACGGCTGGAAATCGAACTTCTGGGTTCGACTTATCGCGTCTAGTCTGGACGTGATAAGTCGAACCCGGAAGTGCTCGCCGTCGACTGCGGTACTCCAGCTCGCCGAGAGGAGTACCGCGGAGTCGACGGGGGAGCCTGCCTGCCGCGTGTGGACCAAGGTAAGTTCGAACTAATTCGAACTAAGGTACTTCGAACTTCAGCTACGTTATTCACGTAGCTGAAGTTGCGTACCTTAGTTCGAATTAGGGGGGTAGTGTAGACCAAGCCTTAGATTGTCTCAACACAGTAATAAATAGGAGTGTTGTTTTGATGAAGTATTATGGTATTAAATCACCAAAGTGACAGTAGTCTTATGATGTATGGTAATATGTCCTCAGAATGTCGGTACACTGTAATGCATTACAGTAATGCATCGTCACAGCAACAAGGTATTCTGCATATATCACACAAACATCATTAGAGAGATGGAAACTTTATGACACTACTTTTTAAACATGGTTTCAACACAGGAGAGCTGCTTGGGATTTAATATGAGTTAATTTTTTTAAAACTTTAAATCCTCATTCCTCTTTGGGAATGCCTGCACAGCAATCAAAAGTCTGCAGCTGGCCTGTGCCAGCTGACTCAGGCTAAGGGACTGTTTAATTGCAATGTAAACATTCAGGCTCGGGCTACAGCCCAGGCACTAGGATCCTGCTGACACCACAGTTAGCCCGAGCCCCACAAGCCAGAGCGGGTGTCTATAGTGTAGACATACCCTTTATCTCCTCTTGTCTCTCTCTCATTTCTAGGGTCTCCCCAAGCCTCCACATGCTCAAAATAGTGCTTCTGCTCACTTTCCAACATGTGCAAAGACTCTGACCATATCACCAACATCCTCCAACAAAATCAACTGACTCCCTGATCCCTTCAAAATCCTGTTAAAAAATGCTATCCCTAAAATTCTCGGTAGACTTGCCACAGACTTTTATTATGGCATGTACTCTGTTGTAACTATGTTGTACTCCTAATAAATAGCAGTACTCCTCGATAATTCTGAATCGAAAGGGAGAGTAGCTTACAAAGGGGCAGACTACATTACTTTTATATCTTATATTCAGTTTTGGTCTTGTTTACACTAAATCCTTTTTGTGAAGAGGAAAAAGTTAGACAATTTTGATATCTTGCCTATTTCATTAACCATCTTCAATGTCTTTTTCAGTTTTAAAGATTTTACTAGTTGTGAGGCTCTTCATCTGAGCTGCCATGCAGAATGTATCTTAACAGAATGGCTTCCAACAGAACGGCACAACTAGAACAGTTTAAAACAAAAAAGCATCCTGAAGTTCTTACGGTGCTTGTCAAAAGTTCTACATCTTCAGTTATGTAGACAGGCATCAGTGTGGATGTTTGCATGATAAGGCCCTGTGTAAGTGAATCTGTTTGATAGTATTGTAAAGCCTTAACTGGTACACTGTTAATATCATTTCTTAGCTTCTGAAAACAATTTGCTGAACAGGCGTCTGAAACTTGATTATGAAGAAATCACTCCGTGCTTGAAAGATGTAACTTTGGTTTGGGAAAAAATGCTGAGTACACCAGGAAGGTCAAAGACAAAAATTGACATGGAAACAATACATTCTGCTGTTGGGCGAGGTAAGCATAGCCTATATTTTTGAAATGGTGGAATTCATGTACAACTTAATGTTAGAAGTCACTCTAATTGCTTTTCTCTACCAATATCAGTTCTCTCTTATCACCTTATTAAATGGGGGTGTTCACAGTGGTCTAAATAAACAATTGTCACTGTTCAAATTGATACATTTGAGGTCCACTGACCCTTAGCTACACATGTGCCGCCCCCATTGATTTTAAACCATGGTTGCAACCATGGAGCTGAGTATAAAGTATGTGACATTCACTTGTAATAAACTTCATCCTAAAGGGAAAAGAGATTTGGACAGCAAAATTGTTGAGTCTGTCTATCTATCCATTGTTAGATAGGCAAGTGACACCAGACCAGTTGATTTATAATTCCAAAATACCAGTGTGAGGCTTCAAGTTTCTAACTTAATTCCTGACCGTGAACAAAATGTCCTTTACATTGATTTTAGAAAGAAACTCCACCAAAAAAGAAAAAAACGGGGAGGAAAACATGAGCTGAATGGCCAAAAAAAAAAATAAAAAAGGCAGAATTTAACAAACATATATTATACAACAAATCCTAATTCAAAATGAGTTTTTTCTAGTAACTTTTTACTGTTATACTAAATATATTTATCTGCTTGCTTCAACCAGTATGAGTCTTAGTCAATAATAGAATCTAAATACAAAATATCTTCAATTGTGGAAAAGCTGGACTAAATACCTTGTTTATGTGGATGTTGCAGTGTGCACAGCTATAATTGATATGGGAATAATTTATCAACTATTTGCCCTGAAGGGGATTTAATTGATCTATAATGGTGTATACAGTAGCAATAGATTTATACTGTTGGCCAAAGTCTACTGTCAATTACCTATTCACCCAATTGAAGCTAATGGAATTGCAGGAGCGTAACTGAGAACAGAATCTGGTTCCTTCAGTGACTCCAAAAGCCTGTTTACACCATTTGATGTGTTTTTATTCAGTAACCAAGTTAAAAACACTGAAAGTAGTTTGTGAAAATACTCCCTTTGTACATTGTGCTGTGGTTTTGCTTCAAATATCAGTTTTGCTCTTAACTTGTTCCTACTGAAGTTTCATTATAAAGTAATGATCTGAAGATAACGATGGTCTATTAAAAATACATATCAGAAAAATACTTATTCATTTTAGTTTTTATGTAAGGAAGTACTGTAAAATTTTTCTTGTATATATTTCTTCTAGAGCTAGGCCAATAACAGATTTTTTCAGTTCATGGGCAATTCTGAAAAGTTAAGGAAAATTTTGTTTTGTTTAACAAAACATCTTTGATTTCAACCTTTCAATGTTTTTTTTTTAATTTAAAATAAAATTAAAAGAAATTTCAAAACACAAAGCTGTTTTGAATAAAAATAATTTTTCTCACAAATATCAAAAATGAAACATTTATGTTTTTCACCCAGTTGAAACAATTGAGTGAAATTGACAAAAGTTGTTTTAGTGAAGCAGAATCTGCATTCCTCTCCCTCCCTCCCAAAAAAAAAGAAAAAAGTTTTGGTCTCACTTCACTCAGCCCGTATTTGATAATTGAGTTAATTTTGACCTCCTGTATTGACCTCTTCCTATGTTTTAAATATTTACCAAAAGAAACAATAAAAACCACAACTCCATAGATTACTCTAAAACTGAACCCTTGATTCCAACACATTTAAGATTAGATTGGAATATCCTTATTTACATTGAGTAGAATTTTATGCTTTGAGTAGTCCTATTGACTTCTTAGTGTAAAGTACAATTACGCATGTTGAATAGTAACAGAGCCTAACCCAGTATAATTAGGGCCCTACCAAATTCACAGCCATGAAAAACATGTCACAGACCATGAAATCTGGTCTTTTGCCCTATACTATACAGATTACACAGGGGGGACCAGTTTTTCTCAAATTGGGGATCCTGACCTAAAAAGGAGTTGCAGGGAGTTTGCAAGGTTATTTTAGGGGGGAATTGCGGTATTGCCACCCTTACTTCTGCACTGCCTTCAGAGCTGGGTAGAGCCAGAGAGCAGCGGCTGTTGGCCAGATGCCCAGCTCTGAAGGTAGTGCCCCACCAGCAGTAGCACAGAAGTAAGGGTGGTAATAGCATACCATGTCATCATTAATTCTGCGCTGCTGCTGGCGGCAGCTCTGCCTTCAGAGCTGGGATCCCAGCCAGCAGCCACTGTTCTCCAGCTGCCCAGCTCTGAAAGCAACTCTTCGTGAGCTGAAAGCCAACAGCAGCACAGAAGTAAGTATAGTGGTTCCGCAACCCACCCTACAATAACCGTGTGGCCCCCCCACAACTCTTTTTTGGGTCAGGACCCCTACAATTATAATACCATGAAATTTCAGATTTAAATAGCTGAAATCATGAAACTTATGATTTTTAAAATCCTATGACCATGAAATTTACCAAAATGGACCGTGAATTTGGTAGGGCCCTAGTTATGATAATACTTTGCACTTCTCTGTCTACAGATTTCAGTGCATTGCAAGTAATTATGAATTAAGCCTCCCATCACCTATGTGATTTGGGAAAGTAGCATTATCTCCTCTTCCAGATGGGGAAAGTGAGGCTTTAAAACATGGTGACACAGCAAGCCTGTAGCAGAAGTAGGAATAGGACACATGTCTCCTAACTGTCAGGCCTGTGTTTTAATCTCTAGATGATGTCTGAATCGCACATGCTGGGTGCTTACGGTGTGCATGAATCCTAGTGCACTGTACCTTGTGCCAACCAGAAGGACAACAGTGCAGTTTGTGGTATTAGAAAGTAATCTATATCAATTCCATCAAAAAGCTTTAAGTTGTGTACTTCAGCTTGGAAAGCTGTGGAGAAGACTAGTAACTTCACAGTTTGACAGTCTTAGGTTGCTTAGAGGCCTATGTGGCTGGTACTTGCGTAAGGAAGCTGGTACAGCAGCTGTTTGTTAATGGTGCTTTTCTCTCAAAATGGATGTATAATGCTAATTTCAGCTTCATGCAGCTGCCAGGCCAACCCCATGACCAGTGTGCGCCTCCCCTGTTAGGATTTTTATGCTTTGGCAGGTGGGGGAAAGAGGGTACATTTTGCAAACCAGATCAACCTGAATTCCAACTAGGTAGGCGTGCTGTATAACCAGCTTCTATAGTCTTTCGCAGGGTGTATAACTTGGAATGTTACAGATAATTTCTGTTAGATAGATCTCCCAAGCCTCACTCCTGCTAATACAGTAGAACCTCAGAGTTATGAACACCTCAGGAATGGAGGTTGTTCGTAACTCTGGGGTTCAGAACTCTCAGGTTCTACTGGACTGTTTACTTGAGACATATTTTAACTCGTGTGATTAGAAGAGTAATGTATTTCCTACTCACCCTTATTTTTTCCCCTTTCTTGCAAGGAGTACCACGTCATCACAGGGGTGAGATCTGGAAGTTTTTAGCAGAACAATACCATCTTAAACATCAGTTTCCAAGTAAGCAGCAGCCAAAGGACACTCCCTACAAAGAACTCTTAAAACAATTAACTTCCCAGCAACATGCAATACTTATCGACCTTGGTAAGTCTACAGCAGTATTGTGAAATGAGAACTAAAGTTTCACAACCTTTGGAGCTGGAGAATTCTAACAAAGAAAATCACTAGTAAAAATGTTTCTTGGGTTAATAACAGATTATGGGTGAGAAGTGATTTTAATCTGATATAACTGACAATAATTACTTCACATTATTAGCAAATCATTAAATCCATATTTCAAATACAGAAATGTTCTACAATCTCCTCTCATTAGATAGGGCATTAATAAGCACTTTGGTATATGTGATTAATGCAGCTATACTTCAGATATTGACAGGGAGCTGCTAATGTCAATGGGACAGAAACTGTCAGGGAATCAAATCTGTTTGTAAGAGTTGAGGCTTGTTTAAAAATAGGTGTTTTATCTTGGTAAAACAACTCTCTCTGACGGAAGTTCAAATATCTTGCAAGATATTTATTGAGTCTCACTCAGTTTCTCCTCTAAAATACTATGTGTCATGCTGTCTGGAGTGGCTCACGACCAGAATGCCAACCTCCGGGCAGACTGTCAAAAAGCAAGGCAGACACCCTCCCACACGGGGTATGTTCTATCATTAGATTTCACCAACCCAGAACCAAATGTGAACTCCCAAAGTAATACAATAGTCTTATAGTGGAGTCACAGATAGCCTGGAGTGTCGAAGGAAACTATCTTGCCACCCAGGCAAGCTGGACTATGTGATAAATGGTCACTTACACCAAAAATTACAAAATATTCAGTTTACACTGACTCCCAAGAGACCAGTCACTCACCCAGGTCAGTTTGCACATAGATCTCACACCAAAGACAACGCTATAGAAGTTACTTCCATAGTAAACTAACCAAAGATTTATTAGCTAAGAAAAAGGAATGAGAGTTATTGAGAGGTTAAAGCAGGTAAAAATATATGTACATGTGAGTCACGGTCTGTAATTTCAAAAGCAGCAAAGATGTTGTACTCTGACCGTTTCCTAACAGTCTTTAAGGGCTACCCAGAGTAACTCTGGAGATCTCAAACTTCTTGTTCAGTTATTCTGCTCTGTTAGAATCCAGACCAGTGGTTCTCAACTTATCTATCGTGGCCCACAATGTGTTACCTGGGCCGCAGGGACCTAGTGGCATGACAGCGGCAGCCCTGCCCCTGACCCCCGCTGTGCAGGGCCAGCCAGCTGCCCACATGCCCAGCCCGCTGGGCACCAGACTCCTGTGGCATGCTTGCCCTGGAGCTTGCGGGGCCGGGCGGCTGCACCTGACCCCATGGGGCCGGCCGGAAGCCCCAGACACCCCCTGCGCAGCTGCCCCGGAGCTCACAGAGCCAGGCTGCAGTCCTGAACCCCACCGTGTTGGGTAACTGGGAACCTGGACCCCACCCCTGGACCCGCAGCTGTGTGCTAATTGGCCCACTAGTTGAGAACCACTGATCCGGACACTCCAGATATGAAGGATTTTTCCTTGTGTCCGATGTATAGCTTATTCTCATAGAAACCAAACTGACAGTCCCCACACAGGTCCCTTCTTCATGTGGAGGGTGAATGCGCTTAAAGACTTTGATCTTTGATTCCATACAATGGCTCATTTGCATTTAATTAACAGAATTTAACATTTTCTTGTCAGACCACCATCATTTTCATTACACAATGTTTTTTTCCTGTTTGATGAGTTACATAGTTACAGAGAAAAGAACAGGAGTACTTGTGGCACCTTAGAGACTAACAAATTTATAACATAACTTATGCATCTGAAGAAGTGGGCTGTAGTCCACGAAAGCTTATGCTCTAATAAATTTGTTAGTCTCTAAGGTGCCACAAGTACTCCTGTTCTTTTTGCGGATACAGACTAACACGGCTGCTACTCTGAAAATAGTTACAGAGGTTTACAATGCAAATGATTGCTTTCGCTTTACAACATGGGATATTCCATAGCTCAGTGGTCACAGTATCCAGCTAAGAAGTAGGCGACCCCAGTTCAAATCCCTTTTAACCAGGGGAGGGAATAGCTCAGTGGTTTGAGCACTGACCTGCTAAACCCAGGGTTGTGAGTTCAATCCTCGAGGGGGCCACTTAGGGCTCTGCGGCAAAAATCAGTACTTGGTCCTGCTAGCGAAGGCAGGGGGCTGGACTCGATGACCTTTTGAGGTCCCTTACAGTTCTATGAGATAGGTATATCTCCATATAGCTGAGTGAGAACAATACCATGCAGCATCCTACAAGCATTTCAGAAAACACTAAACACATTCTTATCAACATAACATCTAACATTTATTTTGATAATGCTGACACACAGGTAAGGAAGACTGGTTTCCAGCTATGAATTTGTAAGTGTTCAGTGAGGCTTGAGGCCTTGGCATGAGCTGGCATCTGGTCTGCCAGCGTCACACTATGGTCAAGGTTTTTAAAAAGAGGAGCCTAGATTAGGTTCTTAAATTCATATCTAGGCACCTGAACAAGCAGCCTGACTTTCAAAGGTGGTGAGCACTCAGCAGTTGCCCTTGGGCTTCATAGGGAGCTATTGAATGTTCAGCACCCTTGTTAGTCAAGCCAGTTACTATGGATTTAGGAGTCTTAACCTTAGGCAAACATTTTAGAAAATCTTTGTCTGTACTCACCTTCCATTTCATTCTTGTATCTCATTTAAAGCTTGTCAGGGTGTTCATAATATCAGGATGAAATACAAGATACTAAGACTAAATTGTGTGAAACTGTTGTTTTAGGGTGGGGTTAAGGAGGAGTGATTTGAGCTTATTTTATTAAGAGTGAGAGGGAGTTAAAGGTGACAGTCCTTGGCCACCCAAAAGACATTATTTCATACATATCAGTTCATTTTCCTTTTCCTTTTCTCGGTCCTTGTCAGCATTACTTCTCTCTCTCAAATTGCCAAAATATAACAGTTCCGCCCCAAAACACAAAAGAGGACTAAGCTCAAAAGACTTTGAATCCTAAAAGCATGTGTTCTTTAAGATGTGGATCCCTATTGAACACTATTATGTCGGCGCATTGCCAAGACTGACCTCTTAAGAGCTGTGACCAGCAGCGATGCTCTTCTCCAACCAGCATACCAGCCATGTTCACTCATGAGTCGGCCATTTTGTTTCACAAACTTTGTTAGGCTGCTTTCTTGTCCTCTCCTGGTATTTTCTATTGCAGTCTTTCTCCTCTTTCAACGGTAGTTCCCTACCAACTCCAGCCTCTCCTCCCCACTGGCACTATATACCTTCCACCCAAAAGAGATTTGTTTTTTCTGTTCCGAGATATGTTTCCCTTGACTGTCCCTATCTTCCATGATCCCAGCCACAGGCTTATCCTTACCGTTGGCTGTCTTTCCTCATTGGAACCCAGATATCTTGGGGCATCTACTACACTTGGAGGAATTCTGTGCCACTTTGCATGCACAGAATTCATGTCCCCTACAGACTACTTTCCCCTCCCACCGCAGAAAATATGTTCTGCCAGGAAGGTGCTGCAATTACATCTTTCGCCCTTCAGGGGATGCTGTGGCACCAGAAGAGAGGGCAGCCAGCTAAGCCAACTGTGGAGAGGAAGGGGGAGAGGCTGCCTTACTCACAGCTCCTTGCCCCGGGGCCAAGTAAAGATGTACGGGATATAAGGGGGATGGATAGAGCAGGGCATGAGGAGCTGCTGGGGGGGGTCACGTAGACTAGTGGAGGGGCTAGTGGTGGGAACAGATGGGGTGGGGTCACAGGAGCTAGTGGGGTGACAGCATTGAGCTAGGGGCTAAATGGGAGTGGGGGTGCAAGGCCACATGGGGCTGCGGGGACCAGGGGGTGCAGGGACATATGGGGACAGGAGAGGATGGTGGGCTGAGTGGGGGTGCAGGATACATAGGGATGGGGAAGCACAGGTAGCTGAGTGGGGGTGCAGGGACAATTGGGGCTGGAGGGAGACGGGTTGGCTATGTGGGGATGCAGGGACACGTGAGGATGGGGGGAGGAGCGGTGGCTGAGTGGGGATGCAGGGACATACAAGGACAGATGTGCTTGACTAAATGGGAGAGGCTAGGGGTCAGCCAGGGTCTGCACGGGGGAGGCTCCCCAACTCCCTAACAGTCCCTCCCCCACAAAAAACTCTCTGTTGCATACTTTTCCCATTCGCACCCAACAACTTTCCAAGATCACACCCAGGCTCCTTCTCAGCAATTACGTCCCTCAGCTCCTCTGTTACCACCCCCTTCTTCCCCCAGCCTTTGCACTGCTTTTGAGGGGTGCAGGAAATACGTTTCTGTATTGTAGTTTAAATTAATTTGCATTCAGCGTTCAGTATTACTATGCCTAGTAAGGAATCTGTTTGTCAAAAAACATTTCCTGAATCTTTTTTGTTGTCTGTATTGTTACAGGAATACTTGCTGATAGATATTCGAAAATAAATTACAATATAATCAGGCCAGTTTCAATTATTTTGGTATTATTTTAACAAATAAAATATGCAGAATTTTGAAATATTGTGCACAGAATTTTTTGGCATGGAATTCCCCCAGGAGTAATCTGCTAGGGGCTGAAGGGCAATTAAAATTTTGCCTACATAGCCATAATTACTTGGTGTGTTGTGGTTTGTAGCCCTGTTGAAAACATATTAGAATTCAAATAAATATTCTCCTTTTTCCTCCTAGATATTGTTTTAATGCAGTATACAGTCTCAAACACAAACATTTAATCTATTTTTCTAAGAAGACTCCAACTATTCCTTGGTTGTAATCCCTGATTAACTCTAAGACTAAAGAACATGCATTGAATTCTACAATAATAAATGAATAAACTGGTCCTTTATTTCAGAGTACTATGGAAGGAGAATGTGGTTTATGGTTTGGTTTTTTTCACGTGTCCATGAAAGAATAATCTTTAGGATCGATTACTAAAAATTGTAATGAAACTGTTGTCATTTATGGAAGGCATGAATTGTAAATAGCTAACCAACTGTCATTTGGTTAATTGGTTAAAACTTGAGGGAAAATAGGTACAACTTTTTGCTTTAATCTAAATGACTAATACACGTTGTGCATTTTAGATGACGTTTGGTAATCCTAAAGAGGTAGCACATAGCTAACCTAGTGGACCTCATATTTATTATTATTATTATTAGTCCAATAAAGAATTTTTTTAGAATAGTAATTTAGCTGAGAGCAATAGGGGCTAAACTGCTGCATTAAACCTCAGCTCCATGTTAGGGAGATGCACTCACCACTCCAGCAAGAGCACCTGCGAGGCACTGTGCCTCATACAAGGTCGATGCTTTCAGGAGTGGCAAGAAAGCATGGCTGCTGAAGAGGGTATAACATTTTCTCCGTCTTCCCCTATCTAATATCACTGGCTGGTGTGGAATAGGTTGGCCATGGCCTGATTCTTCATATAGAAGTTGTGATCGATACAGTATACAGTCTTTGCCCTCTCTGAGAGGTTGGGCACAACTGAGCCTTCAGATTCTGACCCTGCAATTGGATCTTTTTATTTTTATTTTTTTGCATCAGCACAGAGCCGTATTCAACCCCTTGTGGGATTGGGGCCCTAGGTTGGTTTCCCCAGTAACCAAGTATTATGGTAAAATTGTGTTTGAGACTAATAAAATCAGTAAACTTTGGCAATAATATGCATGTGGGAAGACAAACTACAATTCTTTGTATAGAGAGTATAACTGAATGAACTATACTTTAAACCTAGAATCAGGCCATTTTAAATGTACTACAGACTTTCACCAGAAGTAGTTGGGTATGAGGAGGTTTTACATCCTTTCCTGAAATACAGTAGAACCTCAGAGTTATGAACACCTCGGGAATGGAGGTTATTTGTAACTCTGAAAAAAACGTCATGGTTCTTCCAAACGTTTGCAACCAAACATTGACTTAATACAGCTTTGAACTTTACTAGGTAGAAGAAAAATGCTGCTTTCCCTTTATTTTTTAGTAGTTTAGGTTTAACACAGCACTGTACTGTATTTTCTTTTGGGGGGGGGGGGTGTCTTTGCTGCTGCCTGATTGCATATTTCTGGTTCCAAATGAAGTGTTTGGTTGACTGATCAGTTTGTAACTCTGGTGTTCATAACTCTGAGGTTCTAAGAGATTATCTTAGTGGTTAGGGTTGTACCTGAACAACTCCATGTGTAGACAAGCTCTTACTTGTGAGGAACAGAGGTAAATTCCTTCAGCAGAGGCAGGTGAGCTTACACAGGTACCAAGCTGTGAGGGAATTAGCTAGGATTAGTTAAAGTGACACACATGTTGTATGGTAGAGAAGAATGTTTCCTCTCCCCTCTAGTTGGTGGATGGCCACACTTGCATCTACTACAAAGAGCTTGCATCTGAAGAAGTGAGGTTCTTACCCACGAAAGCTTATGCTCCCAGTACTTCTGTTAGTCTCAAAGGTGCCACAGGACCCTCTGTTGCTTTTTACAAAGAGCTTAGCATTCTTTGGAAAAGTGGAGAGAGATGGTTAATTACTAATAAAGGAGAGGTAATCTGACTAAATATTTTTTGTTATATTACAAAGCTGTTTGGTTTATGGCTGATAGTAAAAAGCCAAAAGCACATTAAAATGAGGACATTTTTGTGCAGGGTTTTTGGCTGACGTAGATTTGATCATGATATTACTTCTACGGCTGCCAACCAACTGCTTGCAATTCACATTATGAGTATTTAAATATTTGTGTTACCCAGTGCCACTGCTCTGTCACAGCCAGTGCTGAGGATTATTAGCCTATTGCATTCCTACATTTAGCAGCACAAAAAATAAGAAAAAAGAAAAAGAATATAGAGCACTTCCGGTTGTACAGTTTGTTGGCTGAGCAGTGGCCATTGATCTGCCTTTAATAACTTTTAAGAATGGTCCCAATGTGACACTTCCCAGCGGTACCTAGTGTTGTGAGGCACCACCTGTCCTTAGCATCAGGAAGCCTTGACTGTGCCTGCCCTGGTCAGCTCCCCATCTTCACCGGCCACAGGCAACACACAAGCACTCTACTCTATACCTCGCAGGACCCACTGCACATAGGCGGCAAGTTATATGGGCACGTGGTGCCCGTGCTCCACCAATATTCAGGAACGTGGGCCCGGCTCCACTAATGTTTGGGCTGTCCATAGGATAGACTGGGGCAACTGCCCGGGGCCCTGTGTGTTGGGGGACCCCATGCTTCAGGGGGATTTGGGGTCCAGGGCAGCCTGAGAGATAGCGGGGGGCTTGGCACCGGCAGCAGGGAGCGGCCTGGTCCCAGCCTGCTCTGCCTCTTCCCCGCCTCTTCCTGCCCCTGCTTCGCCCCCTCATGCCCCCATTCCATCCCTTCCCCCACAAGTCCCCACCCCCGCCACGCCTCTTTCCAGCTTCCGCCCTCTCCTAACACATGTTCTAGACTGAGCCTAGAGTTAATTAACAAGATACTCTCATGTCTAACCAAGTATTGCTGATCCAAAATCCTTGCAGTGCTTTATAGCAGGTAGGCTATGACCCTTCTTCCATGAGGCAGCCATGCTATCAGTTGCCTTCTAGGTGAAGGTGTTTCTTTGAACTCCAAGATGTACCACACCAATCCTTTGTCTGGATTCATTAACAGGGCAGCTCCCTACTGTTTATTTGGTCCTGTAGATCAGTGGTTCTCAACCAGGGGTACACAGAGGTCTTCCAGGGGATACATCATCTTATCTAGATATTTGCCTAATTCTACAAGTTACATAAAAAGCACTATTGAAGTCAGTACAAACTCAAATTTCATACAATGACGTGTTTATACAGCTTTATATATTATACACTGACATGTACGTACAATATTTATATTCCAATTTTATTTTATAATTATATCGTAAAAATGAGAAAGTAAGCAATTTTTCAGTAATAGTGTGCTGTGACACTAGTATTTTTCTGTCTGATTTTGTAAGCAAGTAGACCTCTACCCCGATATAACACGACCTATATATCACACGAATTCGGATATACCGCGGTAAAGCAGAGCGCCGGAGGGGCGGGGCTGCGCACTCCGGCGGATCAAAGCAAGTTCGCTAGAACATGATAAGATTTTTTTGGCTCCCGAGGACAGCGTTGTATCGGGGTAGAGGTGTAGTTTTTCAGTGAGGTGAAACTTGGGGTATGCAAAACAAATCAGACTCCTGAAAGAGGTACAATAGCCTGGAAAGGTTGAGACCCTCTGCTGTAGATTTCCTCTCCTGTAAATTTTGCAATCTCTCAATTTGCACCTGGATCAGTTTGCAAAATAGCATACACTGAGATACATACAATACACAAATGGCCAGAAAGGGAGATAGGTGTATGCAGTGTTGTAGCCACGTCAGCACCAGGATATTAGAGAAACAAAGTGGTTATGGTAATATTGGACCAACTATATGTGTCAGTTACGTCCTGCCTGACAGGAACATTTCCAAGGTATGTCACCTCTCGGTGACCTGACTTAACTCTAAGATCTTAAGAGCATAATTTTCAGTATAGATACCCAACTCTTTAAGGATTATCTATATGTACATCTCACAATGATTGTGTCGACCAGTGAGCAACTGACTCTTCGTAGAGACCTCACGTGCCACCTTTGGTGAACTATTATGCAGATATCCAACCCAGGGGATCCCTCTAAAACCCTGTGCAATCCCTGTTTCCTCTGCCAGTTGGCACCAAGGGGTACCTGGGTCATGCCCCAGTGTGACACAGATAGGCTAAGAATAGAGAAGGGAATATAGGCTTCAGTGATCTTATTTGAAATCAACTCTAGCTAGTCAGTTCCACAGTATGAAGGTGGGTTTTTTTGGGAGGGGGGTTGGCTAGCCTTTCCTGTAGTTAGTCAATAGTGCATAGGATGTCTCACCAGCGGACTTTTGGGGCTTGATGGTTCAGTAGTCTACAGGTCTTTTGCCCTATGCTAATAAAAGTGTGTGCGCACACACTCTCTCTTCATGGTCTCAGTTATGTGCTCAGATATATAAAACAAATGCATGTCCTGGCAAAAGTAGTAATTGTGCGCTTTTGCATAAATTCAGTCGTTAACGTTTTCAAGCTGTATGAGAAAGCTGTATCTGAAAGATGGACCAAGCCCTAAAACTTTAGTAAGATGAACCAAGAAAACTAAATACTCCTAAGGAGAGAGGTAAAAAAAATGTTGTGAACAGGCAAGCAGCAACAGCTGGACAGGTAGTTACAGAGAATTTGCATGTTTCAACTAGCATTTCTCTAGGCTATCAGATATTTTTATCTGAAATAGATCTTCAAGAATTCTTGTGTAAGAATGCATAGCTGTGTGGTGGAACCTGTGTTCTGAGGACAAGAGCGATTTTCTCAACATGTAGCTTAAAATTTTTATTAAAGCTAATGTTTAAAAAATTATATAATACATAGGTTGAGAAAAGAGTGTCTGTACATCTGGGTATAGTGCTTAGATTATCCACAAATACAGAGTTTGTTTTTCAAGGCATATGATACATGAAGTACATAATCAGCAATAACCCAAATTTAGGTGAATAGATTTAATGATACAGTTTAGATACACCTCTACGCCGATATAACATGATCCGATATAACACGAATTTGGATATAACGCGGTAAAGCAGTTCTGGGAGGGTGGGGCTGCGCACTCCGGCGGATCAAAGCAAGTTCGATATAACGTGGTTTCACCTATAACGTAGTAAGATTTTTTGGCTCCCGAGGACAGCGTTATATCGGGGTAGAGGTATATTAGAATCTGAATACTCGGGTACATCACTCATGAAAAGTTGTACAGAGAATTGGTTGTGGAAAGCAAAATATATCAATAAGTGGAGATTGTCCCTCAGTAATTGAGAATTAGGTTGGTTGTCCCTGAGGAAAGTATTTGTTACTTTCCTGACTGTGCTTCTCATCAGCACTCCAGCTCATCCCTCCTGGTATTGCTGGGCCATGGCTCTTGCCATTCTCTGCCCACATGCAATAGCAGCCCACTGGAAGATGCCGGCCTTTTCTCCCTCCCTGTGTTGCAGCTGGCAATGTGAGTAGTTCATGCCCCCACTCCTGAGCAGGTGCACAGCCAGGCTCATAGTTAAGACTAATGAGCAGCACAAGAAGTGCCAATGAATTCACGGAATTGAAAGGTAAAGCTAACTATGAGTAAGGGTGTCGGAATCTGACCTTGTCAGAGCTGGAATAGCGAAGAAAGACAAATCCTTGTTGATGTTAACCTTGCCTAAGAAAACAAGGTTCAAAAGGACGTGAATTGTATTAAACAATGCCCAGTGTGCTGCTAGGCACTGAAGACTCTGCATTGACAGCACAGCTGCCATGAATCAATATAATACAGTTCAGCTGGAGCATCCTGTTAAAATAAATAAAATAAAAATAAATTAATGGAGATATCCCATCTCCTAGATCTGGAGGGGACCTTGAAAGGTCATCGAGTCCAGCCCCCTGCCTTCATTAGCAAGTACTGATTTTGCCCCAGATCCCTAGGTGGCCCCCTCAAGGATTGAACTCACAACCCTGGGTTTAGCAGGCTAATGCTCAAACCACTGAGCTATTCCTCCCCCCGTTGTGATTATGGATTAGTAGAAATATTTAAATATTTGTCTCTCATTCTGAAGTCACACTGAATTGTACAGTGGTACAGCCATTGTTATCAGAACCATCAGATGATCACTGTCTACTTGAAATGTATTTGTATTGGTATTGCGGTAATGATTAGGATCCCATTGTGCTAGGCACTGTATAAACATGGAACAAAAAATCAGTCCCTGCCCCAAGGAGCTTAGACTCTGCTCAATTAAAAAAATGTAGAATCATGTACTGCACCTGCCTCAGTTTCTCTGCCATTTTTTTAAATTGTTTTTTTAATCACATTTTCCTGTTTTGGGGTTTTAAAAAACATCTTTTCCCTCTTGTTCTGTGAAGAATCGATACAAACTGAGGGGCCAATCCTGCAAAGACTTGCACATGAGCATCTCTGCTCACCTTAGAGCCACGAGGTTCATTTGATGTAGGTCCTGATCCTCCAAAGTCTTAACTGACTAGTCGAGGGGGATAATCTGAGATTGTCTCACGTGTGGATTTGACAGCACTTTGTGTATGAACAAAATAAACTAAAAATTAGAGGATTTTTTTGGTCTCATCTTTCAGTTACAGAACTCTTAGGAGTTTGTTGTAGCTTCAGTACATTTTAAAAAAAAATCAGTCTACTTAACTTTAAGGTGACTTATATTTTGCCTTTCATGGGACTTGATTCAAAGCCTATTGAAGTCAATGGGAGACTTCTGACCCAAAATGCACGAGTGAATGTGGAACAAATAACTGGATTTACATTCACTTTTTTCTCCTGCTGAGCTTGTTGGCTTGTGGCTTTTTGGCGCTACAGTGTAGGGATGTGCCATGTTCAGAGGTAAATGCCTGCAGTATTCTTGCTGCTCCCAAACTTACCAACTTCAAGCATTCAAAAATCACAAGATTAGTTTAAAAATCAGTATTTTTCAAAAATAAATGTAGGGTTTTTTATTATTTACCTTTTAGTATCTGAGCCTTTAAGGGTGCATTTAGATCACATTTTAAAGCTTTTTCTCTGCAGTTATGAGGGCCACAAACTTTTTTGTTTTAAGGAAAAGCTGATTTTCATCTAATTACAGGACTCCAGCAGCAACTAGAGCTTTAAGAAATACACCAAATAGTGAGATTAGCAACATTGCTTCCAGCCCACCCACTCCTTTTTCAGGACCCCTTTGTACTGGATTTTTTCCAGACCCCAATTTATACCTTCTCCCTGAATGACTTGTGCCAGAGGGGCCTTGCTGCTGACAGAGAGAGGCTACACGGGTCTCTCGTCAGAATGTATTAAAATAACTTCTAGCTTAGGCAAAGAAGTCCCTGCAGAAAAATGCAAGCTGCTCTTTCGCTTGGGAAGCTAATCACACTGCCTCTGCAGAGCTCAATTCCTTAACAGCCTTGGCAGCCATGAGACCAGACTCAGAAATAATCAAATGCAGGTTTTTCACTTGGTAGCTCAGAGCACTAACCAGAATGCAGGAAGAACCAGCCCCAGGCTTTGTCTTTTTGCAAAAAGAGCCCTGATGCTATCTGCCAGCACACCTCCAGCAGGAGCAATACAGCAACATTCCAGAAGCTGAAGGGTGGGGTGATATTTAACAAGCGGGCAACTACAAAAGACACTTCACTTGCCCTGGAACAAAAGAAGTATTAAAACTTCCTCTGAATTCAGATAACTTGTTGGGGGGAAATCTCATGGTTGTTTTTTATTCTTCCAAAAAGGTAAATGTTCTGTTTCTGAAACACCTGCTAATATTCTGTGAACATTAGACCTTCAATGTGATCATTTACATACTGATAGGAATCTGTAGGGAAAGTTCAATAAAATGGCTCTGTTTGCTAAAAAACCTGATTTTAATTGATAATTGAGTAGAGGGGGGAAGTGGTGGTCCTGTTTGCTTTAGGTTTAGAGGATCAGATTCTTATCATTGCATCACTGTAAATATGAAGTTTACACCACTGACTTCAATTTATGATTGAGAAACTGAGATCAGAATCTGGCCCAGATAGCTGAACATTGGTCTAAGACTTCTTTATTTGGACCCCAGCAGTTGTCCATAAGCCATGTCTTTTTTTTAAATTAAAAAATATATATTTCTAAGGTACAAAAAGCTCTCCTTGCCTTATATAATAAATTCAACAATGTCAGCATTGAAAGTTGACTTTAAAAGATTGTTTGTTTAACTTGGTAACCTAGCAAGCTTGTTTTGTTTTGTTTAAAGTTCGAATTGCTAACCTCAGTTGTTTTCACAGGACGCACCTTTCCAACACATCCTTATTTCTCAGCACAACTGGGAGCTGGGCAGCTGTCACTCTACAATATTTTGAAGGCCTATTCTCTTCTGGACCCGGAAGTAGGGTATTGCCAGGGCCTTAGTTTTGTAGCAGGAGTTCTGCTGCTTCATATGACTGAAGAAGATGCTTTTAAGATGTTGAAGTTTCTTATGTTTGACATGGGCCTAAGGAAACAGTATCGCCCCGACATGACTATTTTACAGGTATTTGTATTTATGCCTCTGTAAAAAGGATGCTGCTAATAATAGCAATATAATTTGTTAGTGATGTGATTGTCAGATTCTGCTTTTTGACTCCACTGCAGAATCACTAAAGAGGAGAAGGGGCGCTATAAAGAGGATTAGATCTTAAAGAGATTTATGTTTCAGTTTGAGAGAGGCCATTGGGAAATTATGAAAAACACACACAACTCTGTTGCTTAAGACTAATTTACATTCAAGTAGCCCTTGTATGAAAGTGTCTTCAGATAGCCCTGCATAGTTTGCTATTGTAGGGAGAAAATACAGGGAACCCTGAAACAGGGAGCATTACCTCTGCCAGCTTAGGGGTGAGAGGGATGGTTAATGTGGGCAATCATGAAGTGCTACCCACTGAGTCACTGAAAAGGCTCCAGGTTACTTTAGTTTCTTATAAGTGTGTTTTGAACATTAATTGGTAGATATTTTTCACTCCTCCTTTCTCATGAGAAAGTGTAGCATGAGCTTTGTTCTTATAACTTCCAGCTAGTCTGTTATTCTTAGTCAGTTCTTCATTTCTCTTTCTCTTCTTTGCAGATCCAGATGTATCAACTTTCCAGACTTCTTCACGATTACCATAGAGATCTCTACAATCACTTGGAGGAGCATGAGATTGGCCCTAGTCTCTATGCTGCTCCCTGGTTTCTGACCATGTTTGCCTCTCAGTTTCCCCTGGGATTTGTTGCCAGAGTGTTCGGTAACTCTTCATAAAAATACCTTTCTGGTCTTCTTGAAACTGTGTTTGCATTGCTACAGGTTCCAGCCTGTTTCATACACCTAGACAATATTTATCCTATTTTTGATTAATAGTCCCTTCCACTGATGTATTGTGTAGTGACAAAAGTCAACTTATAGGAAGTGAAGTGTGGAGTTTATAGCAAAATGCTGTTCAGAGACAGTAGAAGGTTGGAACTGACTGTCTTGTCTCTTCACCTCTATTGTTAATTTTTTTCTCTTTGGATTTCCTCATTCTTCTCATTTCAGCTGAGTGCTATAATACTTCCCAATTACTGAGCCTTCCTGCGTTCATTAAGTTGGAAATCCCACTTCAGCAATGTCCCAGGCTTTCCCTTCACAAAGGAATGCTGGCATTACTGCAGTGAGGCTATACCAACATTGTTCTGTGCTGTATAATCATGCTAACTTTAGCCTACTTTGCTCCTGAAGTATTCAGTGTGGATCTAATCTTTTCATTTAACATCTGGTCGGACACTTTCTGAGATTTTACACTGTTCTGCTTGCCTGACTCCAGACCCATCATTGCCCATTCTCTTGCAGGCATTACATCTGTTGTTGATGTAACTATTCCTTATATATTTTCAAGGTTCACCAGTATTCCATATGCACTAATCCTCTCATATCTTATTTCTGGTGTCCCTTTGTTATAATAGCAACTGTTAGATTTTTGTCCGTCCCTTCAATTTAGCTTGCATAAATGAACTCATAGAGCCTGTTCCCTCTCATCCCCTTTTACTGACATCACAGAGTTCTGCGTACAAGTGGTGAGTAGGTCTCTCTGTCTTTCTCTTTACACCTTCGGGCAAGCCTACACTACCGTGTTACATCGGTGCTGCAGCACATCTGGTGAAGATGCACTATGCCGATGGGCGAGCGCTTTCCCATCGGCATAATTACTCCACCTCCGCAAGGGGTGGAAGCTATGTCAATGGGAGAGAGTCTCCCAACAACGTAGTGTGGTATGGACACTGTTTTAAGTCGATGTAACTTACACCGCTCAGGGGGGTGTTGTTTTCACACCCCTGAATGAGGTAAGTTATATCGACTTAAGTGGTAGTGTAGATCTGTTGACTTTCTGTACGTTGCTTCCACCCTGACTTCAACATTCTGAATCCTGGATCAATCTCTTCGATCCTTTGTGTTAGAACTTGTGGTCCATCTCTTTCATCAGCATTTTCTCTTTCCAATATCTCCCAATGAATATGGGGCTAGATATTCTAGGAGCTATATGCCTAACATTTTATTATTAGGTGAACAAGACCAGTATTGTCACACAGTGGTCTAGGAATACAATACAATACATACTCAAGAGGGGCACGAAACCAGGCAATTGGTGTCCCATGACTAAATCAGTATACCCATAAATGGGTGGCTCAACTAACTATACATACATATTGAAATAAAAAGTGTGTTTTTGCCTGGATCACTGTAGTGGAGCCATGCTTAGATGAATGACTTGCCTCACTAAGAACAAATTCAGTGGCCAAAAGTTAATAAGACACAACAAGAATGACTTATTTCAACCAAATTGGTTGCTTGCTTAGGGCAGTGGTTCTCACCAAGGGTACGTGTACCCCTGGGGTACATCAACTCATCTAGATATTTGCCTAGTTTTACAACAGGCTACATAAAAATCACTAGTGAAGTCAGTGCAAACTAAAATTTCATACAGACAATGGCTTGTTTATACTGCTATATATACTGTACACTGATATGGAAATACAATATTTATATTCCAGTTGATCTATTTAGTAATTATATGGTAAAAATGAGAAAGTAAGCAATTTTTCAGTAAGAGTGTGCTATGACACTTGTATTTTTATGTCTGATTTTGTAAGCTAGTAGTTTTTAAGTGAGGTAAAACTTGGGGGTATGCAAGACAGATCAGACTCCTGAAAGGGGTACAGTAGTCTGGAGAGCGACTGGCTTAGGCAGTAGGCAGGAGCTGATGCATGTAAGATTCAAGGAGACAGTATAGCACAGAGGTGCTATATATCCTAGAAATACATTAGCTTCACGGCACAAAGAAACACATCGAGAGAAACATACAATCAAGCATTGTTTTCAGAGCATAGGAATTGTTGTAAAATCAGTGGTCCACATACTCCAGTATGCTTGCGTCCAAAATTGTCTGGGCCAGCTGCTTCTGAAAGTGGTGCAAAAAACCTTTCAGTCACAGTTATGGAACAACTTCTCCACAGGGAAAGTTTCTTCCTAAATAATATTTAATTAGTTAGAGATTGGGTGATGCCCTGAAGAATAACCCTGGCTATTTTAATTCTGGCTATTGAGTAAAATTTTCAGAAGCACCTAAGTCCCAACATGGTTTAGGCTGCTGTATCACCTTTTTGAAAATTGTTACCCATTGTCTGCATCCATGTAAATGTCCAGTTCTTTAAAAAAAAAAAAAAAAATCCTATTAAGAACTTGGCCTCAATAATATCATGTGGCAATGAGTTCCGTATACTAACTTCATGTTACGTGAAAAGGTATTTATGTCCCTTTATCAGTTTTAAATGTTCTGCTTTTCTATTTCATTGAATGTTCCCATGATCTTATTCTTATGAGAATGAGCACTTCTATTTACCAGTCTACCTTCTCTATGCCCTTCATCATTCATATATCTTTAGCATGTCCTCTCATTTGTCTCCTCTCTTCCCAATCTTTTAAAGCTTTCTTTATATGGAAGTTGTTTCTGTGTCTCTAATCATTCTCATTTCCTATCTTGGTAAATAGATTCGAGGGATCAAGCATACACGGTGCAATGATTTACTCATGCATTAAAATGACCACTTTCCTAACCTTTTTAATCAGTCTCTTTTTCAATACAAAAGCAAATAATAAATATATGTTTCAAGGAGAATAGTCCTGTTCCTATTTAAGTCAATGCAAAATATGGAATTGGAAGATACCATGGTGATAAGGATGGAATAGATTATATAGATAAAATCTATATTTGCTGCATTTTTTGATACACAGCTAGCTATGGTGAGCACAACACCTAATCAAGGAACAAGGTTGTGTTCTAAACAGGTTAGCCTCACAATAATCAATGTCTAACTGACAATAATTCTGTTCAGGAATGGAATGAAAATGAAAGTGTCATGCACTGAGTTTATAATCAGCATTCCTCTTTTCAATCATCCATGATTAACTGTATTATCAATTATCATGTTTCAGTATGCTCCTGTGTGAACTGCTTGACTGCAGATATACAAAAGACACATGCTTTTAGTTTATACCCAACCTAATACATTTGTGACTCCTCAATGTATAGATTTGCATATCCTGTATTTTGCTTTTAATTTGCCACTGGAAGATTATAGAGCTTTAAAAAGCAAAGAATTTACAGTGGAATAAAAGGTTGAGATAAGTAAATGACGTATGTGGAACTAGGGTCTTGTCACAGCAGAAGAGAATGTGAGACTAAAACCACCTCCTAAAAATCATTGTTGTTTCCCAGAAGCAAAAGTCCAGCATTGAAAGTCTCACAATATTTGGTGGCTTTCTTTAAACAGCAACTCCTGGAAGCATATGATTAGGTGAGAATCTTGAACTGAAACCTTTATAAAATGAAAGTTTCTCACCCTCAGCCATACCAAAGGCTCAGAAACCTGAAGAAAGATAGAAACCTCAAACTTCTTTTTTAATTGTCATGATTTTAAGCCAATCTTATGATTTTTGAATGGTTGGAGTTGGCAATACTGCACATAGTGCTGGGAACCAGGTAATTCCTACACAACTGGTCACTCAGTTTTGCACAACCTGACAGGTTTTGGTTTTATCACTCATTTATTAGATTCCTAGGGAGGAAGAAAAAAAAGTTGAATTCTAGTGTCTCAAATGCGACTAACCAGACAAACTGATTTACCTGCCAACTTTTGACTGTGCAGCCCATTCAATGGAAAGCTACTTACCCTACAGGAACTGAAGTTCTTTGAGAGGTGTTGTCCATATGCACTTTCCATTATAGGTGCATGGGCATCTCATTCTCTTGAGTCTGGAATCTTTGGCCAGCAGTATCCAGACAGTGTGCGTGCACCCTGAGTTCTCATGCTCTGCATCGAGGGCATATAAGAACAGAGTGCACCAGTGCTCCTCAGTTTCCTCTCAACTGCAGCATCTCAAGGATAAGGACCCTAAAGGTGAGGGGTGGTGGGTAAGTTGTGGAATGTGCATGTAGACAACACATCTCGAAGAACTCCTGTTACTGTACAGGTAAATAACTTCCCATTCTCCTTCGCATGGTTGTCCATATGCACATTCCAGTATTGCTTACTCCCAGGCAGTAACCTCAGAGTCTCCGCTTTGACCACTTCATTCTGAAAGCTATTAAAAATATCAAAACTATTAACTACTCAGTAGAAATTAGCTGGCAGTCGCACAGACTGCAAGCTCCCTCTCAAAGCCAGAAGCACTGAGGAGCACTGATGCACTCTGCCCTTACATGCCCTTGATGCAGAGCATGAGGATTCTCAGGGCGCATGCACACTGCCTGGTCCTACTGGGTAAAGACTAGGGTGCATGCCAGGATACTGCTGGCTAAAGACTCTGGACAGAAGTGCATGAGGCACATGTGCACCAATAGTGGACAGGCCATTGACTGCTGCAACCCAATTGCTATGTAATAATGTAGTAGTTAAAGGTGCAATGCGTTTAGACTACCTTAGAGCCCACTGTCTTCCGAAGGCTATACTCCAGTGTATTAAAGCCATAGGTTATAAAGAAGTTCTGGCGTTACAAAGCTGTGTTATGCTAGAAAGTAGCAAAATTGCCTTTTTCCTTTTTTCTCCATCTGTCCAAACTTTCAACACTTCAGAATAGAAGGTCATGTGAGGGTACTGCAAAACAAAGGTTCTCTAAAACCTCCTATTTACTTAGTGGTGGAGGAGACTTGGAAGAACAACATTTATTCTGTTCCAAGATTGTAGATAACTTGATTTTAAATCCTGATGTCTGCCAGTCACGCTGACGTTAATTTGGATGCCTACATTGCATTGTCGCTGGCTTGCAGCCCACTTACAGCAAGCCTTAGGGATGGATAAGCTCCTAAAACAAATGGGCCTTTGTTCACTGCTCACTATTTTATATACGAGTGAGGGATTTCAGAAGTATATAATCAATCCAGCTCATACCTTAATACTGAATAGGTCACTTTGAGTTAATCTGCATCTTTTTTAGGGGCAGGTGTTGGGTCATGTAGATGTATTATTCTCTGCTTAATTAGGTTCTGCTTTGTACTTCATCTTTCTTGATTCTTGCTTAGTGTTCGCTATATTAATATTAAATACTGTAGATTTCCTTAAAGAGCAATGTCCTGTATTTTTGAAGTTTATCTCAGTGGTTTGAGCATTGGCCTGCTAAACCCAGGGTTGTGAGCTCAATCCTTGAGGGGGCCATTTAGGGAACTGGGGTGGGGAGGGGGGGGAACCGTCTGGGGATTTGTCCTGCTTTGAGCAGGGGGTTGGACTAGATGATCTCCTGAGGTCCCTTCCAACCCTGATATTCTATGATTTCTATAGACATATGAAGACAGATGCTCACTTTCCATTACATCTTTCAGAGCAGCCCTACCTCTTATAGAATGTACTGAATTGGAACTGGAGCTGTTTGCACTGTTTTTAGGATGACTGGGGCAGAAATATAAGATTTATTATCAGTTATTGCATGTGCTTTATGCTCTTTCTGTCCCTCTGTGAGAGCGAGATGAATACAGGAAAGGAGTGAAATGAGTTATGACTTCAGGGTAAAGTCAAGGAACTGTAGGGGGAAACTTTCATTCTGATCCAAGCTTCTAAGGGGAGAATATTTGTACAGAGAAATGTAGTCAGCAAGTGTTTTCTTATGTTCTTTGCTGCACTGGAGAGACTTGTGGTTTTGACATCAGCATTTTCCCTCATGGCTCAGTTTCTTCTTCTATTTGATCATGAAGTCCTAATGTGTTTGGCATCAGCCTATTACCATATAAATTATTGTGATGCTACCAGTTCAGCAGCATGACTTCATTTGCAGGTTCAAGTAGAAGGAAGAGAGATAGAAAGCCTTTGTATAAACACAGATATATTTGGTAATTAGCAAACCTGAACTGAAAACAAAAATCCACTTACCCTCCATATGGTTTCCTTCTCTCCTTAATAACTTTTTGTAATATACTGGATACTTCCTCCTGTATGAAAGTCGCTCTTTAAAACCCAGAGCAGATTTTGAGGTCTAGTAGCAAGAGAGTCTATGGAGGAAAAGAGCTTTTTGTATCTCCCCTGGCCAGATGGATTGTGAGCGGTATCGTTGGCTGCTGCAGGGTTGCGCTCATGTATTTCCTGTCTCTGTAAAGACCTGTGCTAGATTGTAGGCTGTTTGTAAAGGAAAAAGGAAGAGATGGAAAGGAAGTTAACGCTGAAAGGTAGCTAGATACTGTGGCTGCACTGTGCTGAATGTGTACCAGGATGCTATCTTTATGGGGCCACCTGCAGCATTAATACACAGCCTACAGTAGTGAGATATCAAGATACACTACAAATGTGATTACTAGTGTGGCTTGTTAGGATATTAATATGTTTATCAGATACTTATATTAAAAAGCAAATAAACCAGATGCTGTTAGAAAACTGATTTATTTAACTCAAGTCCCATATGCAGTGTGGTATGTTTTTCCTAATGCAGTTTTCCACTTCCCTCCAGTAGGTAAGAAATAGGGCTGAAGAAAGATTACACTCAGTCCTTATAATTAAAGTGTAGGTACCTATTGATTTATTAAAGTTCTTTAATTTATAATCCCATTCAAGCTCAGAACTGACAGCTGAACAAAAAATTCTGCTGCTTCCATTTACTTCCTCATAGAGTTCTCATGACCCCCTTCAAAAAACATAACACATACAAGAAGAAGTAACACTGTCCAATTTCACTGCATTGCCTAGCTTATACATAGCTTAAATATGTACTGGATGTCTTGGGTGATAACTCACCAACCAGTAGGGTGACCAGATGTCCCGATTTTATAGGGACAGTTCCGATTTTTGGGTCTTTTTCTTATATAGGCTCCTATTACTCCCCACCCCCATCCTGATTTTTCACATTTGCTGTCTGGTCACCCTACCAACCAGGGCAATTGATCTAGCTAGTGAAATACACTATTGTCACTTAAATAATTGAATAATAATGGTCCTGATGTATTGTGACGGGTTCCCCCTGGGGTGCCACCTGGAACTGGGGGTACCACTGAGCCCACCTGACCCACCAGCCTGGGCTCCCTTTACACTATATTGCTGTGACAGGCTCTCAATCTCCCTCCAGCACACGTACAGGTAGGGACACACCCAGCTGCAGTTACACAGAGATGCTGAGATCAGCTCTTCAAGGGAAGGCTCAGCTAAGGCACCTCCCAGTTCCTAAGGCACGCACTCACCTCTGGAGTGTTAAACCCAAAATTGTACCGTCTTGTGTTGCACAGGGAACTGTACAGTATAAGCTCATGAAATTAGCCCCCTCCCTCAATGTGGAAAGGAATATACACAGCTTTCTGCCCCAACTAATAACTCCTGCACACACTGGTTTTAGACAAAACAAAAACAAGTTTATTAACTATAAAAGATAGATTCTAAGTTATTATAAGGATAGCAAACAGATCAAAGCAGATTACCTAGCAAATAAAACAAAAACGCAATCTAAGCTTAATATACTAAAGAAATTGGATATGAGTAGCAAATTCTCATCCTAAATGATGATTTAAGCTGGCTGGGGGCTCTTAAGGGCATGCTTCACTTGCTTGCAGCTTAAAACCCAAGGTATTCCTTTCACAGGCTAGAAATCCCTCTAGCCTGGGTTCAGCCCTTCTCCCCCAGTTCAGTCCTTTTTTCTCAGGTGTTTCGAAGCATCTGCTTTGGGTGGGGAGTCAGTGAAGAGCCACGTGATGTCACTCCCCTTAAATAGCTTTTGCATATGGCAAGAACTCTTTGTCTCCAACTTTAGTTCCCATGCCTTTCAGTGGAAACACACTGGTATTCCAAGATGGAGTCCAGTACCAGGTGACTTGGTCACATGTCCCTGTAGGGTCATAACAGCCATGAGTCAGAGGCTGTTTATAGCATCCTCAGGAAAGCTCCCTGGTGGGAGATTAGCATCTTCTAAGACCTAATGGCCCTTCCCAGCCAGCCATCTAGACTGATTGCCTTCTGCCTACTGGGCATTCCCGAGGTGTAAACACATTTGTAATAGGTGCATAGGCAATATTCCTAACTTCAGATACCAAAATGATACACGCATACAAATAGGATAATCATATTCAGTGAATCATAACCTTTTCTATGATATCTTAGATGACCCCTCGTGCATAAAATACATCATAGTTATGTCATAATCATATCATAAAAATATTGCTATGAAGAATATGGGGCATAATGCCACATGTATATTAATGCTTTAGAAAAAATCACAGCCCACTACACAACGCATGCATGTGTGGACACACGCACATTCACTCTCTCTTACATGTGGCTATTTGTACACTATTTCGACAGAACAGGAGAAGGAACTCCTTTACATAGCATTGCTCAGTTCATGCCCTTGAAGCATATGACTTAGCTAGCATAGCTGAAAATACAGTTCCTACATAAAATATATGTATATATGATACTTTCAAAAATCCCACACACTGTGTGTCCTATTGACTTCCTGTGATGCAGATTCCATGGATTAAAGAAATGTTTCTTTTTCAGTGTAAAACTTTTACAAAAGTTCCATTTCCCCTCTCAGTGTAAGGTACTATTAAAAAAAAATTGTTTAACTAGAAAACACAATTACAAAAATGCCTGATTGGTGAATATTTCTAGCCTCTTGATCTCTATAGTATATAAAGGTGTTATACTTTGGAAATTTTACTGTTGTATTATTCTTATCAAAAGATGTGCTTGTTTTATATACTTTTGGTTTTTCTTTGTTTTCACAGATATGCTCTTTCTTCAGGGATCAGAGGTTATATTTAAAGTGGCTTTAAGCCTGTTGGGAAGTCACAAACCCTTGATTCTGCAACATGAGAACTTAGAAACCATAGTGGATTTTATTAAAAACACTCTCCCAAACCTGGGCTTGGTACAGATGGAAAAGACCATTAATCAAGTATGAGACAATCTGAACATTTACCTATTATCAAGAGAAATGATGTATTTATTAGCAGAAGTTAGGAGCAGTAGTATTCTTTTGTAAAATCACAGTGGAGAAAAGTGCTTGAGAATAGGTTACTAATTGTAGTTTGGAATATGTTAAAGAAGCTTTCGAACCATATTACTTATACAGTACCTGGGCATCCTTACATATTAGTTAGTCATCATTAATTACATTAATTACATTTACAGTTCTGATTTTTACTAAGTGTATTTAATTGATTTTCATTTTGTTGGCAATAATACTGTATCCTAGAAACAGTGCATTCTACAGGTTAGGCAATAAGGTGGGTTGAATGACTACTAGGCTTATCCATTTCCAGAGTCTGATTCTCTACATCTAATTTCAGAAGAAAAAAATAGTTTTACAAGAGCCTCATGCACGTTAACTTTTCTTACCCACGCCATAGACTTCTCTTTGTTGATGATGTCTGCTCTGCCAAGTTGTATGATGCAAGTTTGTTAATACGTAGCAAAATGCTGTGGAACATCAAACTTATCTTCCAGACAGAGGAGATGGGATGGTGCAGTCTCCTGCATTCAGTCATAGTACTGGGAAACATTGAGTCATCCCTCAAGATGGCAGTTATTCCATTGGGGAGGGAAATGATGAAACACTACTGTGATTAAAACGTGGTTCTAACGGATGCACAGTGTAATCTCATTTATCCAAATCTCTTCCTTGTCCCTCAGTGTGAGGTACATGCTACAGAGGGCATCTATCTCATGCTGGGACAAGGAAGGGATTGGGATAATGTGGAGGTCTGGATAACAGAGAAAAGACCCACAGTCAGCATTGCGAACAGGAGGACAAGACCCCGGGTGCAGAGGAGGCCACCCTGCTGCTGAATGGCTCCTGTGGCAGCCAGGGAGACCTCTGCAGCCTCGCTGTCACAGGAGTGAGGGAGCAGGGTCATGACAGCAGAGCTGCAGAGTTCTCCCTGCACTGCTGCAGGACCAGTGACACCTGATCCCAGAAGATGCCGGGGGATGGTAGGGTGGCTGTGGTTCTGGCAGGATAGAGCAGAGACCACTCCCCCTAGCCTGGACTGCAAGGAGGAGGACCTGGTGGCCACCCCACTGCTGAACGGCTCCTGCCCTGTCAATTATCCGAAATCCCGATTATCTGTCGCCCAGGATGTTTGGATAATCGGGAGTATACTGTATTTGTGGGTCTGTAAAGAACATGGATAACCCGTGTTTGCAGTGGTCTGCATACAGACCCTATTACCCTGAAAATGACCTGGCCATGACAACTGATTCACAGTGAGGGGAAATACAGACAGCAAGTATTGCTATTTTATTATCTGCATTGCTGTAGTGCCTAAATGCCCTAATCATGGACCAGGATCTCCTTGTGCCAGGTGCTGTACAAACACAGAACAGAAATGTGGTGACTTTTTCCCCTTTCCTTTCCCCAAAGCATGGTGAGGTTCACTCTGCAGTTGGAGCTGCATTTGCCTGTCCACAGATAGGCTTGGGGGTGAGAAGTGAGAGTGGGCTTCAAACCAGAAGGATCCATGGTAAAAGCACTACAACCCTGCAGAATGGCCTTGGGGGAATGGCTTTCCATTTGCTTGCAGCAATGCTCCTCTAAAACAAACAGGCTCATTAAACTAGCTAAGGATTTTTCCCAAAAGTTAATATCAGAGGAAGGTGGGCAAAATTAGAGGAGATTAGTGTCTAAGGGGGAAGGACATTAACAGTGTTGGTACTCTCCGGAGGGGTAGATTATGTACAGTGCACAAAAGCCAGAGTGCAGGGTTGTACAGAGAGACCTATGCCTAGGTGAGCTGAGGGAAACTGCTAGGTCTGAGCAGAAGCGACGGGGTATTTTGCCCCACGTTCAAACTGCTCTAGTTTCAGAGCAGGCAGGTAAAATGACCTGAGGACTGAATAGCTGCTTTCCTTTGATAAGGACTGCTGCTAGAGAGAGCAGCTGATTGATCGCAGATTCTACAAGGCTACAAGGCAACTCCGTATCCTCCCACCTTCCCCAACTGGAGCCTGTGGCTTCTATGCCATAACTTGCCCTAAGTTTGTTAGCTTTTTAGGTGAAATTTTTGATTTGCCTAATGTTCTGTCCTTTTGGAGTTGATGCTTTGGTTATGACAGCAGGGACTTCCCTCCCCCCTCTGAGTGCAAAGGAGTTTGGAAGACAGCAGTCATGACAAAACTAACAGTTTGCTTTGCTGAATTGCATAGGTTGATTCTGAAAGTCACAACTGTGTATTTTCTACTGAATCTTTCATTTTCATAGAAAATGGAAATCCCATACATGCAAATGAAAAATAGGAAGAATAGTAAGCGGCCAATGAGGCTCCCTCAGGAGCTCTTTAATGACCTGAAAATCAAAAAGAAATCTTACAAAAAGTGGAAATGTGGACAAATTGCTACAGATGAGTACAAAAGATAGCAAAAGCATATAAGGACAAAATCAGAAAGGCTAAGGCACAACATGAGTTATACCTTGCAAGGACATAAAAAGCAATAAGAAGAGGTTCCATAAATACATTGGGAGCAAGGAAAAGCTGAAGGAAAGTGTAGGTCCTCTACTTAGTGGGGAAGGAGAGCTAATGAATGCCATCAAGAAAGCTGAGTTGTTCAATTCCTATTTTTCTTCAGTCTTTACTAAAAAGGTAAATTGTGACCAGATTCTTAACACAATTAATGTTAACAAAGGGGAAGGAACACAAGCCAAAATAGGGAAAGAAAAAGTTAAAGAATATTTAGATAAGTTAGATGTATACATCTAACATCAGAGGCTTATGAAATTCACCCTAGAGTACTTAACAAACTAGCCAATTCAATCTCAGAACCATTAGCGATTATCTTCAAGATCTCATGGGTGATGGGTGAGGTCCCAGAGGACTGAAGAAGGGCAAACATAGTAACTTCCCTTTTTTAAAGGGAACAAAGACGTTCCAGGGAATTCTAGACCAGACAACCAACCATAGATACATGGAAAGATACTGGAACAAGTTATTAATCAATTTGTAAACATCTAGAGGATAATAGGATAATAAGTAATAGCCAACATGTATTTGTCAAGAACAATTCATGCCAACCCAACCTCACATCATTCTTTGACAGGGTTACTAGTCTAGTGGATCAGGGGAAACTGTAGATGTGATATATCTTGATTTTAGTAAGGTTTTTACAGACCCACATGACATTCTCATAAGCAAACTAGGAGAAGTTGTCTAGATGAAATTACTGTAAAATGGGTTGAAAGACCATATTCAAATAGTAGTTATCAATGGTTCACTGTCAAACTGGGAGGCTATATCTAGTGGGTCCAGCATAGATCTGGCCTTGGCCCGATACTATTCAATATTTTCATTAATGACTTGGATAATGGAGTGGAGAGTACACTTATAAAATTTGCAGATAACACCAAGCTGGGAGGGGTTGCAAGCACTAGGGAGGCTAGGATTAGAATTCAAAATGACCTTGATAAATTGTAGAATTGGTCTGAAATCAACAAGATGAGATTCAATAAAGTATTACATTTAGGGAGGAAAAATCAAATGCACAACTATAAAATGGGGAATAACTGCCTGGGCAGCAGTACTGATCAAAAGGATCTGGGGGTTATAGTGGGTCACAAATTGAATATGAGTCAACAGTGTGATGCACCTTCTAAAAAGGTTAATATAATTCTGAGGTATGTTAACAGGAGTGTCATATGTAAGACATGGGAGGTACTTGTCCTGCTCCACTCAGCACTGGTGAGGCCTCAGTTGGAGTACTGTGTCCAGTTCTGGGTGCCACGCTTTAGGAAAGATGTGGACAAATTGGAGAGAGTCCAGAGGAGAGCAGCAAAAATGTTAAAAGTTTTAAAACCTGACCTGTAAATTTAAAAAAAACCTGGTTTGTTTAGTCTTGGGAAAAGAAGAGGGGGGCGGGGCGGGGGAGACCTATAACAATCTTCAAATATGTTAAGGGCTGCTATTAAGAAAATGGTGTCAGGGATAATCTATGTATTCTCGGTCCTGTTTCTTGAGGTCCCCTCTAATCTTATGTTTCTGTGATTTACTTGTACCTAAACTATGTTTGAGATCCAGTCTTTAATGTTCAGAAGCCCAAACATTTACACTCATGCTGCAGTAAAACTATTAGGGATCATTTTTATAGTGTGAGTAATAAACAGGTAATATGAATTTTAAGATTGTTACAGTCATTTTATTATATAGCTGATATCTTCTTAAATTATATCCCTCCTGTAGCAATGAAAACTTTACCCCTTGTGTCCCAAAGCAAAGGAGGGAAACGGGCAATATTTCTCATTACTTCAATGAATATCTCAGATGGGAATTGACTTTTGAATCCTTTCCAAGAGAAACATGATACAAGAAATTAAAATAAGGAACAATGATTAACTTCCGTACTTGGGGTATTTTCCTATTGTATCTTTATTGAGTGACTCAAGTTTAGTTTTCCATTCGTTTCTGTGATTTGACATTTGTGTCATTCTCATTTCATCTTTTCATTGCATTCTGTGAGGTACTTCAGGGGCCTTAGAGTAATACGGTCTACCACTTAGCTTTCCTGGAAAATTGGAAAGCAGATATACTAAGACCACAAGCAGGGGGGAGAACATTACAGTATTTCTTTCCTCTGGCTCTCTCTCAATGTACTTTGCTTTATTTGTCTGCCTTTAAAGTATAAGGTCTCTTGATCAGGGTGTGGCTCAATATTTGTCTTGATACAGTCTGAGGGTACTGTCAATGATTAACAGCTAGTGATTAAAAATAGAATTCTGCTCCAACATGGTTTAATGTTTCCTCTATTAAATTTTTTGAAGTAATGATAGAATTTTATTATTTTTTCAGACACTAAAAATATTATATAACAAGATCAGAAATAGGTGAAGTAGTTTGCACACAGTACTTTTCATGTGAAGCTTTTACTGTGCTATATGAAGGTAGACAGGTATTATCCACATTTTACATGTGTGGTGGCTGAGGCACAAAGGGGTTTGAGCTACAGTTTTCAAAAGTGACACCTAAATTTGGGTACCTCCATTTTTGGATGCCCAACTTGACTTAAGTTTGGTATCTAAAAATGGAAACACCTAAAACGGTGGCCACTTTTTGGAAACTTTGGTGTAAGTGACCTCTCAAAGTCATACAACAAGTTAATGTCAGAATTTGAAATGAACTCATGTCTGACTCCTGTGCGTGTCCTCTACCCATTGGACATCACTGCCTCAAGACTATGGGACATAAGCTAGAAAAGTACTCTACACCCTAAAAATAAACCAACAGAATTTTTATGCATTTGATTCTCTTGATCTTCATAACATCTAATACCGATATGTATATAACAGGTGTTTGAAATGGATATCGCCAAGCAGTTGCAAGCTTACGAAGTTGAATATCACGTGCTTCAGGATGAGTTGATAGATTCGTCTCTCAATGACAATCAGAGAATGGATAAGTTGGAAAAGGCAAACACTAGTTTGAGAAAACAGAACTTTGATCTACTGGAGGAGTTGCAGGTACTGTTTATATTTCCAGCTAACGAGCTATTGAACCATTGTTTGTACATATTTTCAGAAGAGACCATTGTATAGAGGAGACGTAGGCCAGATTTGATCCAGGTTAAGGCATAACTGAAATTACTGACTTCAGTATTTCCTATTTACAGTTGGTACCAGGTGGACTTACCAGTATTTAAAACCTTTTAAGTTTTTCTGGAGCAGAGGTTCCCGAATGTAGGGCTTACTGGTGGCCTGTGGAAAGCTGGCTGGGGTCACATGATGCTGGCTCACTTCAGTTAATGTAATTTAGCAGCTGGAGAAGACAGCTGAAGATACATTAATGCAGTCTTAACATCATTTTCGCATTTAAGCAATTGCTGTAGTCAGGCAGTCACAAATGGGAGAGATGTCTCTGAGATGCATTCTCTATTAAGGGGTGATCCTTGTTATGAGAAAGTTTGAGAACCCATGATCCAGGATGATGAGAAAGACGTGAAATAGTACATCTTGGATGTCCAGAATCTGCCCTCAGTCCATTCAGTCTGCAGTTGTGTCAGTGGCTGCTTCAAAACTTGCCCTCTGAGGGATGAGAGACGCAAGGCAGGTCTTCAGAGATGGTACAGTTGGTCTCTGAAGGAGCTGATCCACTCTGAACTCCTCAGGGCTCCTTCTTTCTGTCTGATTTGCAAAGAAACATGTTAATACAACTTCTGAGTACATGGGTAGTTTAAAGGGAATATGGGGGTAAGAGATGGGCTCTATATTTAGATTTTCAAGCTTCTTGGATCAAAAACAAAAACTTGGAAGCTAGATGACAGAGTAGGTAAGATGGAATACAGGCCTTTGGATGCTTATTCAAATCCTACTCAGCTTGGTTTGTTCCCTCAATCGTTGGCAGACACATTTTTTCCTTCTGAGTCATGAACGTTTCTGCACCTTGATACCTATGGAGTGTAGTTTTGTAGTGAGTAGAGCCCTGGATTAATAGTGATGCTATCTTTAATTAAAAGGTGGCAGCTAATAAATATAAAGATCTATTAGCTAATTATTTGTAGATTTAACTTTTAATCTGCTCTGTGGTATATTCTAGGTTTAATCATACTAGAGCCTAAACAATAAAGATTAGAGAGAGAAAGAGAAAAAAATGGATTGTTGTCTGTAGACAATGCTATTTATAAGTAATACTAGGTTTGTGGAAGTAGCGGTACTTACGCTTTAATTCAGTGTGTGTTTTCTAATTAGAAAATCTGTTACAAACATGACATATCTCAGTAGGACTTTTTAAAAGTCTGAAGGACTGAGGAGAACTCCGTCTGTAAGGTCCACTGATTTCACAGTTTTTTAGGAAATTCTTGTTTTCTTTTTCCCCTTAAGGTGGCAAATGGAAAGATCCAAAACCTAGAAGCTACAGTAGAATTTTTACTGAACAACGAGAGCAAATTGAAGCAATCCATTCTCACTTTAGAGCTGGAGAGGAAAGCTTTGCTGCAGACTGTGGAAGATCTACGCACGCAGACAGGCAGCCCAGGTGGAAAACATCTACTTACTAGGCAAGAGTGCATGGATGCCAACTGACAGCTGCAATTGTAATGGAGCAGACAAGTTCCACAAAGAGAAAGGGAAGAACTGTTTTTTACTGTCATCATTGGGATTTGACACTGTCTTCTTAGCATTGTCCATGCCTTACTGTAGCCGAGTGAGGGAATGGGAGTGTCTGCAAAAATATGAGAAGCACGTTTCTCAGGGAGGAGACTCTTGCTTGTTAACTTATAGAATTCTTGTAAACTATAAAATATGCAATATAATGATGGGCAGGAATAAATAACTAAATAACATATGTACACTCCAGATACAATGTACTGTAAATATCTGCGGTCATGGACTCTTCCATAAGTGCTTCTAAACCTAAGTGCTTCATATTGGTTACGTGTGTTCCTTTTTCTACTAGAAAACTCCACGTTTAATAGGTGTTCTGTAAAAGGCTGGAGAATTACATCAGTGAAGTTTTTGAACTGACTCTGTCTTTTTGGGACTACAAAGTATTAGCATTCATGGATAGATTTGTGATCATACTCGATAGATTCTGAGAGTGTAATTCTCCTGTGGCTTGGCTGGGTTCCACTAATCATGTTGTTAAGGCCTCTGATAACTGCTTTGTGTGCTTAAAGGTGTTAACTTAGTGGACCCTGGAGAGCTGGACTTGGTTGTACGTAACTATAATTGTGAAGCATTTTGCCATCAGTCTTTATAAAACATACTGTTTTAATACGTTTTGTTTTGACATCCATTGTTTTAGTACTGTTGATTGACATGATCTGATAAATGTACCATTGAAGGTAACTGCATTTTACTTTTTCAACAGAATACACTGACATTGTCATGGCGGAGTCTGTCACTCTCACAGCATTGTAGTGGATTTATCATCCTGCCTAAAGGCGTCATTTTATTTATTTCTGATCTGCTGTGTGATGTCAGACAGCCTCTTTCGGGGAACTGAATGCCTGCTGATTTTTAGTTTAGTTTGGTACTCGGTGCCCATCCACCCTTTGGAGAAGAACAATATTTAAGACTCTTTCTCTGAAATGGTGGAGGCACTTCAAAGCTTGATTTTGTGCCAGACATACTTACACTGCTTTATAAAGGATATTGGGCTAAAGTATGAATTAGGACCATGGCCTATTTACAATGCCTCTTTTGAGGAAGATTACACATTTTAAAAAGCTCACTTTTCTGGAAAATACAATGAAAGTAGTTTTCCGGCCAGTTAAAGCACCACTGTTTCAACTACAGGTGCAATAATATCCAAGGAGATCCAGTTAACTTGGTGTTTAATTAGACCAAATAGTATCACAAATTTGTTCTTCCCCAAACTCAGTGTTACAGGTATCAACTTGTTGCTATAGTGGAGATTAGTATTTCAGATGTGAGTTTCCTAAATTGTCAATTTCTTATTCTTAAAATTTTAGGGCACATTTATTTCTCTAATCCACAATGTGGTGGAAGATCTTTTACTTCATGCATGTTTCTCTATGGTACATTCTGCTTACAGCTGTAATGTGCACTCTGGTGCGAATCCAATACTAGCATGTGGATTAAAGTGGAGAATTTGCTCTTTAATTTCCAAATTACAGATTGATTCCTGTAATTTCTTAGATGTGGCTGGTTCTCCAAATCCACATTGTTTGCTTAGAGTCTAAATTCCATACAAGCCAGACATTACAAATCTGTTTACCTCTTGTGTTGGTTTTTTTTTGAATTGAGAAACCATACAGAAGCTCACACTTCACATTTTAAAATCTCTTTACATTGTACCCTTTTACAGTTTGAGGGCTAAGTTATGTTGCATTTGGACATCTAGGGGCCATTACTCATACACTGGCTTTTTACATTAAAAGAACAACAGAGAAAAGTTAATGATCCAAGCCAAAATTTGTTTGCATGTTTTGTTGCATCTAAGAACAAAAACAAAGTTTTCTGTGTGATAGTTCTGAAGCTAATATGTTAAGAGTTTCCCTGAGATCACAGTATCATTTTTAAATAGTTATTAATGAAAACTGATGGACATCAAACTTTTTTAGGCACACTAAGAACCCCAGTTGTGAACTTGGACCTGCGTCTGTATCTCTTGGCTCAGGATGTATATTTTTGGTATGACTCAAGTTGTGCCGTAATTTGGCTCATGTTCTGCTTCTCTCCCAGTGTAAGTGGAGGAAAGCCTCTGGCCCAACGACTTTTTCAAGAATTTATTTTCCTTCAGACAATATGATGCTGAGTTGAAAGGGGGCTAGAACAACTGTTCCCAGAGGAGAGTGTGGTTAGTAGGTAGGCATCCATTTTCAGTCTCAAGTGTCCACATGTTTGTGAGTTTGATTTTGCCAAGAAGCAGAGCTTTCCAGGGTGAAACCTGTCCATGTACAAATGCACCAGATTTTGCTAAAGTGGCAAATAGCATACCTGACTGACACATTGAGGCCCAGGCCATCCCCAGCACAGGATCTGAGCATTAATGGGACAACTGCATTAGGATCTCCCTTGCTTACATGGAATCAGATGAGCGTGCTGTTTCTGTGGGATCATTTTCCTGCCTCTTCTGCCCTGTGCCACTAGATCTCAAGGGGGGGCAGGAAGGAAGAACATGGAGTAAAGGAGGTGCCCTGCTCCAAGTTACCAACCCTTGCAAAGCCCAGGCGTTTCCATGCAGAAATGAGAGAGAAGTAATACAGCTTGGTGCTGTATGATACCCCTGACACACACCTTCAGGTCCCCTCTGCTTCTGGGGACTCTACCAATAGCAGTATAGTTCTGTGTTGCTAGGTGGAGAGGATCCTGAACTATCCCTACAGGCTGGTTGCTGTATCAGAACAGAAGGCATCTCCCTTACCTGTAGTTAAGAGATACTAGCGAGTTGGAAACCCATAAATCCATGTCCTAGCCTCCAAAAGGGAAAACTCCTCCCTCCCGAGGGAACAGTCTGAGAAAAGCTGCAAGTTGAAGCTCACAGAATTTTCTCCCCCTTGCCTCTCCCACAGGTGATTAGTCTCTTCCCCCTCCTCCCCCCCACTCCGATGGTGCACAGAAAAGGGGGAGAAAAAAGAAAGGGGGAAAAAGAGAGCGACTTCCGAGGATTCCCCAGGAGATGGTCCCAAGAGTTCATTTCCATGCACAACTTGCGCCTTACGGGATGCTCTGCTGTGCTCGTTCTGTGACTAATATAAGGGTGCTGATGACGCACACTAGCGTACCAGCTCAGAGATGCACTGTGAACAGGAGAGGGTGTCAGCTAGTGCAGAAGAGAGACTTGGCCTGTAATGTGGCTAATCATGCCATCTGTGACAAGAAAGAATCTGTTCCACTAGTGCTTTGCAGTCAACAGTGCCCCGTGGACTGCGGAGCTGGTCTGGCAGGTGGAATGCCACCCTGCAATAGCAGGCTTTCTTTTCCTTGTCCAGCATCTGAGAACATGCCGCTGCCCTCGTTGCTGGCTCGTTGGCATGTCAATACCTTGGCCCATTTATTTTTAAGAGATCATTATATAGAACCTGAGAATAATGACACAGCGCCCATCATCTGAGGAGGTCGATGCACTTTACAAAGGTGGGTAAGCATTATGATTCCCCTTTAATACAGAGTGAGGAAGTGAGTCAAAAAGGAGTTGAGAGACTTGTCACAGGTTGCACAATGTGTTAGTGGTAGCTGGCACTAAAATCCAGGTCTTCTGAGTCCCAGACCTGTGCTCTCAAACACTAAATAATTCTGCCCCTCGTTGGTTACTGCAAAATCTTTGGCTTTCTCTGATGTTACTGTATCAGAGGGGTAGCTGTGTTAGTCTGGATCTGTAAAAAGCAACAGAGAGCCCTGTGGCACCTTTAAGACTAACAGATGTATTGGAGCATAAGCTTTCATGGGTGAATGCCCACTTCGTCGGATGCATGTAATGGAAATTTCCAGAGGCAGGTATAAATATGCTGGCAAGAATCAGTCTGGAGATAACGAGGTTAGTTCAATCAGGGAGGGTGGGGTCCTCTGCTAGCAGTTGAAGTGTGATGTTACTATGGTCTTCAGAGCCATGACGTTTTCTTTTCACTTTCAATTCCCCTTTTTCCTCCCCCTCCCCCCTCCAAAATGAGAGTGCTTCCTCACGCTTTCAAAGGAGGTGGATAAACCTTAGGCCAGATTCTGTACTGCAACTCTCAGGAGAGACAACACGGGAAGGCAGAGGGGATCGATGGTGGCTTCAGCCTAACTTTGTGGCTCTCAGATTCTAGCACTAATTAGAGCAGTGTCCTGGGGCTGGTCTGACTACTAACAGCTTCCTCAGACTTTCTAATCCGCTATTCTGCAGCCCAGAATGTCCAGAGGGGACAGAGCTGGAGCAGTGTAAAAAGCAGAGCATGGGCAGAGCACGGGCTGGCTTGATCCAATGACTGTAATTACACTCTTCTCCCATTGATCTCACACCCACACACCCTCAGAGCCTGATGGGCAAGTGTAGTTCAGCTGGGAAGCTTGGCTCATGGAAAAGAATGGGAGCCTGAGGCACCATGAATGTATTTTCATATTGGAGGTTTTGGGTCTTTGGTTTTTCAACACAAATTGAAATTTTCCATGGAAACCTAACACTTCACATTAAGCATTTCATTTAGTCAAAACCCAATTTTCTGTCCAAAACCAGGTTTGATCGAAAATTTCTGACCCACCCTACTTAATATGCTACATTAATGTATGTGTCCCCGTCTCTGAGACGCATGTAGATATTACGGAATTGCTGGAGCAATTTTTAAAAAAAATTCTGCCCTCTTACAATTGCAGAATTTGAATATTGAACTAAAGCTTTATTTGTTTACTGTAGTGAAAATTAAGCTCTGTTTGTTTCAACAGTGCTTGCTGTATGGGGGCGTCTTGTGTTGGGCTGTGGGACTCATTTGAAAATGGGTGTATTGGCAAAAAGTGTATACCTTTATTTGGGTGGTTTGGCCACTTTCCCTTTCTTGGAGCAGATTAATATTTGCTAAATTGGTTCCCTTTCCCAAGCTATTGAGAGGTGAAGTAAAGAAGCCTTTGGAAATGCACAGCAACAAGAGTCTTGGACCTAAAAGACCTGGGAAGTGTGCTGTGTATTCCTGAGTGCTATCTACTGGTATTTTATCAACTAATTCTTAACAGATGTACAGACATCTCTTTTATAGAGCTCTCCTATAACACAGACAAGGTGGTCTGGTGTCAGGGGGCAGAGATGCGATGGGCAGCAAATCCGTTTGGCCTGAGGGTGAGAGATTCTGTCTGTTTTTGCTAGTCATTAGGAATCAATTGTTAGGTCTGGGCTAGAGAGCAGGGATGAGAGCAAGTTCCACAAAAGGACAGAATTTCGTAGAATCCTATTTCTCTCATTGGTCAGAGGAAAGAATGGGGTAGAAGTGTGAGTTCCTTTGGGCAGGGGAGAGCATCTGGGGAGGTTGGGGCCCTACAATGATTTGCGTATTGTATTTGAATATTAATGAGAACCCAGCATGGGCATTCTTTTATGTTGCGTTCAAATAAACATCCATTAATTAATAGAAATTCTGTAGCTGGCTCGCGGGAGAAGAATAAGCCACATTTTGACTTTATATGCATACACCTTTCCCATTCTTTTCAGTGCACGTATCATGTCTATTTGAAGACAATTTCACCCTTATTATGGAATAAGAACAACAAATCTGTCAAGTTTTAAGGCTACCCAGTAATGGTCTCCACATTCAACCTTAACAATTACACATTTCTCCCCTTGAATTTAAGAAACTTAAGACCATTCCTGCGAGCCTTACATATGTGAGCAGTCTCTGGGCAGTACAGGTCTGTCGCATCTTACGCACATTTAACATGCGGGATTTCAACTTTACGCGGTCGGCAAAACCAACAATTTTAATACTGTATCTGTAGTGCGGGCGATTTCGCCCGCCATTGAACTCAATGGGGTTTTGGCTATACGCGGTTTTCGCTTTACGCGTTAACCGCGGAACGGAACCCCCGCGTAAGATGAGACAGACCTGTATCATTGCGAGTGACAGGAGTGAAGCTTTGCATGATCATATCCTGAACTTTATTCCTGGTTTCTAGCTGTGTAAATGATTTCCATATATATTTTGTGTGTATACAACATATAAATGATTTGTATTTTTATATCAGTGAACTTAAGTTTGCACATTGCAGTTTTTACCCAGTAAATTTAATTTTTGAATGTTAACCTCTTCTGGTCTTGTTTTATCAAATTACTGTAGTGATAGTGTGTGTGAATATGGATGTTTCCATTACACTCATTTCCACCTGTATATTTTTTGCTATAGTAAACACATTCTGCATGGAGGTTAGTGTGCTATAACTGAATATACAGCTGATTAACAAAATGAAAATAAAGCACTGGAATATTTATATAACTTAAAATTGAAATCTATTTGATGGGCTTCTATTGCATAGGGCAAAACCAATTGCTAGGTTTGAAAGACTCAAGCGCCATCCAAGTCAATGACGTATGGAACTGTCTTCCACAATGATCAGTCTGATGTATTCACACCCAGATTGGATACGTGTATTACTAACTTTTTACACTCCTCTTCTGTCAGTACAGACGAGCATGTATTACACGATAATGTGACCATTAAACTGCATGCTTTAATTTTAAAAGAACAAAATGCTCAATGGCTGAAATCCTGGCCTCATTGCAGTCAGTGAGAGTTTTGCCACTGACTGCAGCGGGACCAGGATTTCACTCAGTCTGTATATGAAAACATAAGATCTTTATATCCCACATCTCCTCTGCACACCCCTTACTGAATACAGAAGGCATGGAAGACCAGAGCAGAGAAAAGTATTTTCCTAAATCTAATGGATTTAACATTTTAAATCACGTCATTACCAGCTGAAGGAATTCCTGTTTTTTCTAGACACATCTGATCTTTGTTGCTGATTCCTTCCAGCTGCTGTTTCTCTCCATCCTGTACAGAAGCCCATCCCATGTCACTCCCAGATCCCATTTCCTTTCTCTCCAAAACTCAAACTTCCCTGCCAATATGTCTGGAGTTGAAACATTTTACAATTAGGTTGCATCTGTACTAAAAGGGTGAGGGTATGACGGAATGGATCATACCAGCATCATAGCCTCCATTTTCCCATCGAATGTTTCCAAGTTGCCAGCTAATTGGAGTGTTGATGGGGTGAATGGGGATTCTGAGGGCTGAGCATCTGGGTGAATGTTTCTCCTTTGCCAATATGGTTCCATGAGTTTTGGTTATGTAGTTGGAAGGTACTTGCAGGAATCTGAAGGCAACTGTAATATTCTACGTTTTCATTTAAGACTTATAATGGAACAAATGTGGGGAGCTGGTGAATAGACTGATGGCTATAAGACACTTAAAAAGGAATTTAGAAAATCTAACACATATATGAGCCAGACTTTAATGATATCAATAGTATTTTCTGTTCCCTGTTTAGCAACCAAAAAAAACCCCAAAACAATACCCCACAGTTCTTTTAGCAGGACAGTTCCCTGCCCCCTATGGATAGACTTGAGCTGCATTATATACTATTATGCTGTGTGCTAGAAGTATGAGAGGGGAGCAAGGAATCATATGCTAAATATTATGCTTGCTCAGTCTTTCGGCCTGAGTATAGGCAGATGGTGCCTTCCTTTTCATGGAAATGGTTTTGACAATTTTCTCTCTCAAATCCAAAAATCTTTTCCTGTACATGATCTGATTACTATAATTAATCTTGATATTTTACTAGTTTTTTTCCCCCTCTTGCAAGTCACCTATTTTTAGAAGAGTGTTTTTACTTGTGTGCACATAACTTTCATTTAAAGTATAATGCAACTGAGGGAGACACTAGAGTGACCTGTAACAGCTGAGCAGTTTTTTATGGGTATTTCCCTATATACACAAAGACTGCAATGGAGGTATCTCAGATACCATTGTGTGGCACCTGTACCTAAACGGTGACTTCCTAATGGTGACCAGAGCTGATTGAATACTATTTGTTCCATGATATTTGGCTAATATCCCTATTTCTTAATTGAAAAATCATTGTACCCTGTTTGATAAGTTCTAATAGTGACTGCTGCAGTGTCATTTTTTCCCCTCCCCCCAAAATACTCTGAGTGTCTAGCACCTTGTAGCATTAGGGATGTAGTTAGTCAGTGCGAGAGTGTTGCGAAAAACCATCTAGCAATTACACAGTACAGCACTGCCGGCAAACCTCTGTCCTAAGATTTTTTTTTTTTTTTCCAAATTTAAACATAGTAACACCAGAAGAATGGCCCAGTGGTTAGTGTGCTGACTTGGAACTCAGGTGGTAGAGGTTCAATTCCCTGCTCCCACACATAGTTTCTGTGACTTTGGGCATGTCACTTAATTCCAGATCCTCAGAAGTATTTAAGCACCTAACTCCATGGGTGTTAGGTGCCTAAAAACTTTCAGGTATGTCTACACGGCAAAGAAAAACCTGCAGTTGGCCCATGCCAGATGGCTTGGGATGCAGGGCTGTTTCATTGCTGTGTGGACTTCTGGGTTTGGGCTAAAGCCTGTGGCCTCCCACCTCACAGGGTGCTCCAGCCCGAGTCCAGAAGTGCACACAGCAATGAAACAGCCCCACAGCCTGAGCCTGAGCCAGCTGGTACGGGCCAGCCACGGGTGTCTAGTTGCTGTGTACACATACCCTTTGGAGGGCTTTAGTCTCTCTCTGCCTTCATCCTCCATCTGTTTAGAGATATTGGGATTTACATCCTTCCCTTACCAGGAGTGTCGCAAGAATAAATATGTTAAAGACTGTGAAATGATACAATGCCATGGCGATGTGGCCATGTAAGTACCTAGATAGAATTGATTACCCAGTAAATATGACCACATGCTTTGAATACAGGAGGCCAAACCTTCCTTAGGTCGATCTACTGGGTGTAGAGTTTCACTTATGAGCACAGACACCCTGTGATGTGGAATAGTCTTTCTTTAATAGAGCTTCACTAAAATGAATGTGGGAGGACAAAGAATGGGCAATAAAACTAACTGATTCGGGTAGAACCCGGACACCTCCTTTGAAAGGCGAATGTGATGGTTACCCCTCCTTAGTTTTATATAACCTAACACAGGGTGGATCGTTTGCTGATGAATGATGTTGCCAGAAAATATTCATTTCACCTGAATAGTCTGAGGCTGCAAGGTCCAGTCCCTCAAAACAGGCCTTTTCAGGTTAACCAAAAGCAAGTCAACAAATATTTCATAACTAGGGAGACTCTTCTGGCCTCTTTATATAAATGGCTTAAAGGGGATTACTCTTTTAACAAACTGGACACCACTGAAGTTGTCACGATTGTAGTTTATATATGAAAAGCAAGACAGAATGGGCTATTCTTATAGAGAATAGATGGGGACAATAAAATTGTGATTATAAGGAAGGCATAGGGATGTTCTGGGTGTTTTAGGGATGTTCCCCCTCCCCCAATCAGTAATGTAAAACTATATGCATTGTTTGGAAACCACAAAGAGGTTTTGGGAAACTTTGATCTGATATTTCTAAAAGGGAATGTTTCTCTAGCAGGAGGTGGTGAGAGAGAATGAGAGGTGGAATCCTAAATCTGCTCTGGAATTGGATCCAGGTCCCAGGAAGGAAAACAGTCTGATATTACATGATCATATCAGCCCCCAGGTATCATTTTGATAAAACGACTATTTCCCTCAGAAGTGACTATGACAATTCTTTAATCTCTCTCCTTGCTTTAACATGATGTGCTAGAATAACTGATTTAAAATGTGACTGAGTAAGTTGCTTTTCTTCCGACTAAAAGTGGAATGTGGCCATTACCCAACTGTGGCTTTCTCTTCTTCCAAGATGGCAAGTTTCCAATTAAAAGATTATTTGTAAGTAAATTTACTCAGGGTGACCCTTGGGAGGAGAGAGCCTGCTCGCTACTCCTTGATACATCTTGTTCCTCAGAAAGTGCTTGTTCCTGACTAGTTAACTAGGAATTAGGAAGTTGTCCTCTGTTTCCAGAAACAGCATGGTTTGTCCTGTTTTCGCAGATTTATTTGCAAAATCTATTGCAGAATGTATTGGCGTATTACTACTCCCGCCTGGAGTCTGTTTCTACATTTCCAGCACTGGATTTCCTCTGCTTCAGGATGTTTTCCCTGTCAATACTGGCTTCTGCAGTATGAAAGGTTTTGGAATGGAAGTGTAGCCTTGGTCCCTTCACAGCTGCATTTCTTGCCAGTGTTAGTTGGAAAGAGCAGAGGAGCCTGGAAAGTTGAGTAGTTGTTGAGTTCTGTGTTCTCAGTCAAGCCAGAGATACTTGAAATGACTACCGCTAGGTGTCGTGGCTTTCAACTGAGGAAAATAGTTTGTTTCTGTAGGGCACCTCATCCCAAGCCAAACCATCAGAGAGGCCAGTCCCACTGAGTGTGATCCATATCTGCTGACTAATCTTTGACCTGCTACACACCTTACGCTAAGTATTTTTGGTGAGGAATCCAGAATAGTGATTTCAGTGTTTGGAGTTGAAGCAATATACAGATAAAAAAGAATATGGGACCCTACAAATGGCTACAGTGCAATGAAATTAGAAATATTAAAGTGAGCAATAATAATAATGCATTTTGAGTGGACTCCATACAGGAAAAATGAGCCATCAGAGAGGTAATAAGTATTATGCTACTTTTTTCAGAAGGTGTAAATATTTGGGTACTTTTTAGACGTTGGGAGAAGTGGACTGAGCTTGATGGCAAAGGAGCATAAGCAATGTACCTTTAGGCCCATCGTCTCAGAGACACGATTTTGTGCTTAGTTAGGTACATCCAAGGCCTACAAAATTGACTGTGCCAGCTCAACAAAATGTGCAACTTTATTTGCAGCCAGCGGAATGCATGCGGGACGGCCTAAGTGTGTTCATGGCTTCTCAAGCCAGTGAGTAAGTGCACTGTCCAATTCTAAGCAGTGAAGAAGCCCTACCAAGAACCAATTACAGTAACTGAGCCTTGGTGTCGTGAAGGTTTGTGACTGTTGCAAGAGAGAGAGGGAAAAGTGGTCTGCATAATAGGAAAACCTCTTCAAACTGCATCTGAGATATCAGTGGGGGCGCAATACTTCAGACAACCAGGCCAATCATTATTTAATTTTGGTTTCTAAATAGTAACAAGCAGCAGTTCAGTGCCGTGGGACAGACAGAAATAAATATAGTTAGTCCATTGCACTGCCCTACAACTCAAAGGTCCTCACCAGAATCGTATCACTAAGCTATCCGCAGTTAACATCAAACCTTGCCACAGTCTCCTCTTTAAATGCCTGAAAAAAGATGAAGGTACTTAAATATGGATTTAATTTTTAGGCACCTGAGTTCAACAGTGTGGCCATAAAATCTTTGTAATCATTAGGTTGCTAAACTAGATCAATAGGGTCAGATCACTGCTTTAATTCACTGACTTTGTTGGGGGGGCTGGGAAAAGGAAGGTGGGGTATTGAAGTGGGAGCCCCAGCGGAAACTGCAGCTGACTCACTCAGGGTTCCTATTGGAGCTTAACGGGAGCCCATGGTGGTGCCACATATCCCCTCTCCTTTGTAAAGCTGAACCATGCATATCTCACGTCAGTTCTGTTGGCAAGTGTAGAAGGTAGGATGGTAAGGCATACTTGCATCTGCATTCCAATTGTGGTAGACATTGCATGGGGGAAGGAGGAAGTTCCATAAAACTTCTTTCTCACGGAATCTGTCCCATGGTGAACAAAACTGTTGGCATGTCTTATCCTCAGAACATCTTTAGGTAGCTTATTTAATTACTGTTCATTATTTCTATTCTACCAATGCAACATTATAGATCCTCTCCTTTAGAAGGTGCATTATGAAATGGATGCCTCTTTCAAACCATGTACATTAGTTTCAGAAAGAAGAGAGTGTCTATTTTCCTTCCACCAGATGTTTACAAGACATTAAACTGCCTCAGAATGGGGCAGCCCTGACTGCAGATTCTGGGCTAACTAAGAGCTTAGTGTTAATGGGTTCATATAAATTATTAATCACCAGGCATTTGCTTATGCCTTGAAAGGCAGTAAATCTTGTTTCCCCTTTTTTATGGCTTCATGCCTCACCCAAAGGGGAAAAAAAATTCCATTGTCAGCCTTTACTTAAAAAAGAAGTAGGAAGTTCAATGGTTATAGGACATTTTAGAATAAAAGCATGCGTGAAAGAAGGAGGAAATGAGAGTTTAAGAAGTAAAGAGCTGACAACAGGGATTTATCCAAAACCTCTGGGTGACTTGTAGGTTTTAGCAAACCCATCCAGAGCCCAGCAAGTGCCATGAAATGTCTCTGTACTGTGGACTACATGGGTGACTTTGGAAAAAAAAGATGAAGCCATAGTGTTTTGATTCCATAAGGAAGGTTGTTGTAGACTTTCCATTAAAAGCCCATTCTCAATTCCCCTCCCATCATCCATCATATCTCATAAACCAAAGATGGGACACAAAGACCCAAGATGAGTCTTCTGTGAGCTGTGTTGCCTACCGCTTAGCCTAATGGCATTAAGATGTAACAGCCATAGTAGTTGAATACTGAGGTACTTGCTGGAGTATCCATAGAGTTTAAGGCTAGAAGGGACCATTAGATCATCTAGCTTAGCCTTGTGTGTATTGCAGGATATTAAATTTCACACAGTTTCCCCTGTATGGTGCCCAGTAGCTTGTGATTGGCTGGAGCATATCATCCAGAACAGCACAGAGTCTTAACTGGAAGACATGAAGAGATGGAGAACCCACCAGTTCCCTTGGGAATCACCCTCACTGTTTAAAATTATGCCTTGTTTGTAATTTGAGTTTGTCTGGCTTCAGCTTCCAGCCACTGGTTCTTGTTATGCCATTCTCCAGTAGATTAAAGAGCCCTTCAGTGCCAAGTATTTTCTCCCCAGTGAAGGTACTTATTCATCCTAATCAAGGCACCGCTGAGTCTTCTTTTTGATACACTAGATAGATTGAGCTCTGTAAGTCTCACTGTAAGGCATTTTCTCCAGCTATCAAGTAATTTGTGACTTTTCTGCACTTATATTTTTTAGAATTATTTTATATTTATCAGGAAGGGAAGGAAGTAGCTTTTAAAAAAAGACCCCTTTTGGCAGAGCCCCCTCTTCTTGTTTCATTTTATCTCCTCTTTATTGCTTAATATTAGGGACCCAGACTTGTTTCCAGAGAGAGTTTTATAATTAATTTCAACAGGGGCATGATCTGGCCCTTACTTTTTTCCATGTTAGATGGGCAGTCTGCCGGGGGGGGGGGGGGGGGGGAAGAAAGAGAGCAGCTTTTTTTTCCCCTCGTGCATTTATTCCCCCTAAAGTTTAGACTTAGGCCTATGATTCTCCAAAGCAGATAAGCAGTTTTTCTCTGACCGAAGTAGGTATCAGAGGCACTTAGTTCTACTCAGTGTGGTGCAGGTTAAATGTAATTTACACTTTGTATCACTCGGGCAGAGCAGAGACACGAATGGCCAGCAGAGACTCCCCCTCTGAGATGAGAGCTCCCTACTGGTGTAACTGTGCCACTACTCGGTCCTGTGCTATCACCCTGCTCCCACTCTGCACCCTCCCAGCATAGAGCTGCATTGGTGGAAGAAAAGAGTGGAGAGAAGAGATGTATCAGCCCAGAGCTCTTCTATGCCTAACCTCTACTGGCATAGGAAGTACACCTTTAATGGAACTTACCCCTGTGGCTTAACTTAGAGCAGTTGCGGGGCTGCTCTGTTGATGGAGCTAATGCACACTGGCCCTGAGAATCAGGGAGCCGTAACTACCTGACATGCCCTCCCACCATCCACACACTCTCTTGCACCAAGTACCAAATCTGTCACTGACATCTGAATGCCTCACAAAATGGTAAACTGTTCACAGAGAGGGGTATTTTTCTCTGTTTAATACTGTTTCCTTGCTAAATTCATAGGTTTTAAGGCCATAAGGAACCATTATGACATAGTCTGACTTCCTGCATAACACAGGCCATAAAACCCCAGCCAGTAATTCTTTCATCAAGTCCATAATTTCTGGTTGAACTAGAGCAAATCTATCCAATCTATAGGGATGGATTCTGACCCCATACACTGCTCCAAAGAGCTTACAATCTCATTTGAGAAAAGATGCAACAAGAGCATGACAGACAAAAGAAGGGATGGGAGGACATGGGTAACAAAAATAAGATCACTGTTAAATAGGTAACTTTTGCGCAATTTGAAGGTTCCTGATTGTTCTGAATTTCCCAACTGACCCCAAACAAACCATAGCTTCCTATGCCAGTACCAAGAAATCAACTGGCCCTGAAAAAATGTTTTATAGAGAACTGGTAAACAAGGCATATGTTAATGAGGAAAATGTAGATAGGGCAGGGTGAAGGAGAAGGAACTGAAACTCCTGTAGCTAGCACTACTTTGTTAATAGACCAGTCAACTGTAACAGATGTTACATCAGTTGAAACCACTACAGTCTTCATCCTCACTGGTACCAACTTTCCTATAAATGGAAAAATCATTTTTAAAGGACAACAAGGGGGTTGGTCATGCCCAATTATTGAGGCATCAGGAGCAACTCCCTAGTTAAGGCTGTGTTCTGATTTATACTTAAACCATTGCTAAAAAAAAAAAATCCTTTACTGATTGACTTAGTCTCCAAATTTGATATGTATTTAGAAGTCAGCTGAATTGTTCTTAAAGTGGTGAATAGGCCTTGAGTTTCAAAATGGGTATCTAAAGATAGGCTCTTAAGGCCACATATAGGCAGCTAAACATTTTCAAAAGTGCTGAGCTCCCAGCAGCTTCTACTAACCCCTTTAAGTAGTTAAATGTGGCTTTAGGAGCGTAACGTCACACATGCATTTCTGAAAATCTTGGCACTTGGATTCATATTTTGGATTGGAATATCTTTGTGACTTTGGGCAAGTCACTTAACTTTTCTGTGCTTTAGTTTTCCCATTGCAAACTAGGGATATACTCACTGTTTGTACATCTTTGAGAGATTTGGATGGAGGAACGTCTTAGATGGGGACAGTATCTCGTTGTTTATTTAAGGAATACTCTTTAACAGTGAATCGAGTTCTCCACTAGATGGCGATGTTGTTTCAGAGAACTTGTGTTTAAAGATGTTTTCCCTGGCCAAGAAACAAACTCCTAAAGGTGGTGGTAGTTATGAGAAGAGCTGGACAGGAAGTCATTTTTTCCCCATTACAGTCTCTCTCTCTCTCTCTCCTGTCTCTCTCTCTCTCTCTCACACACACACACACACACACACTCTATTTTTTGTGACAATTTCCATTTAATAAACATTTTTTGTTGAAAAGATTTTTTTATAGAAAATTTGACCAGCGCTGATAAGTTTCAAGAGAATCCTAACGCATGAGCAACTACTGGGGTGGGGAGAACCTTTGGGAAAGACTAGTATAATACCTTATACAATTATACTACTTATCTCAGGTATTACTATAGTATCTGAGAACTTCAAAATCTTTGGTGCCTTGATCCCTACCTCACAGGGATGTTGTAAGAAGGTACTATTATCCCCATTTTACAGAGGAGGAAATGAAGTACAGAAAGACTAAATCACTTACTGATGGTCAGACAGGTAGTTCAAGACAGAACTAGGACTTGAACTCAGGTCTCCTGCATCCCATGCTAGCATCCTAACCACTGACTTCACTTCATATTCTGTGTTTGGAATGCTTCAATATAGATACACCTCTACCCCGATATAACGCCACCTGATATAAAACGAATTCAGATATAATGCGGTAAAGCTGCGCTCCGGGGGGGCGGGGCTGCACACTGCGGTGGATCAAAGCAAGTTCAATATAACGCGGTTTCACCTATAACACGGTAAGATTTTTTGGCTCCCGAGGACGGCGTTATATCGAGGTAGAGGTGTATATAGTAGGAAAGGTCAAAACTAAATATCTTGGCATTTCTACCTGTACTAGCTCCATACAGATATACTCTTAATATTTACGTTACCTGTGTGCCAGGAACAAAAGAGGGAATGGACTGATTGTAGCAGGGCCGGATTAACTTTCCTGTGAGCCATGGGCTATTAGATTTTGTGGGGCCCTTTATCCTAATTTAAAACAAAATGATCACAATTGTGGCATCGAGGCTACTAATGCTATACTAAACTTGCCTTTTAATTAATGTAAAGCCATTCTGTGATTACATTTCAGTCTTAAAACATGTAGAATATAGTTAAGTTAATTCACAATAGCCTACTTCTTACCTTAGAACAGCTGTTATATTAGTTTCTTTCTGGGAGGGAGATTGGGTGCAGGAGGGGGCTCCAGGCTGGGGCAAAGTGTTGGGGTGCAGGAGAGGGTGAGGGGTGTGGGCTCTGGGAAGGAGTTTGGCTGCAGAAGGGGATTCTGACCTGGGGCAGGTGGTTGGGGTGCGAGGTGCATGCTCCAGTCGGGAGGCGCTTACCACAGGCAGCTCCCAGCCAGCTGGGCTCAGGCAGGCTGCCTGCCTACCATCGCCCCATTCTGCTCCAAGAAGCAGTCATCTCTGTGCGCCTCTGGAGGGAGGGGGACAGTGTGTCTCCGTGTGCTGCCCGCACCCGGTGCCCCTACAGCTCCCATTGGCCAGTTCTCAACCAATGGGAGCTGCGGGGACGGTGCTGGGTGTGTGTGTTTGTGTGCTATGCGAGCTTTGATATGCAGTTTGATCATGGCATGGATAACAAAGCCAACCCTTTCTTTAAATCAAAGTGATGAGTGATTTTCTCACAGTAGAAGGTGCTGCATTAACCACTGGCCACCACTAGTCTATCGTCAGAGTAGTGACACAATGGGGTGCTGTCAGCCCCGCCCACAGTCCACCCCCGCTCCTCCCAGGCTCTGAACTCACTCTGCCCCAGGTCCTGCCCTCTCCCCGCTCAGCCCCCACCACACCCTTCCTCAACCTCCAGCCCCCTGCTGGCTTGCTGCATCCCTCCTCAGTCCCCCACCCACCGCTCACCTCCTCACCTTGTCTGCTCGCTTCTTCACCCTCCCTGCCCACCACTTGCCTCTTCACCCCCCTGCCCACCTGCCACTCACCCCTATGGCACCGACTTTCCCTCTGCTGGGTGGGTGTTCGTCCACCCCCCGCCTCTTCCCGCCCAAGCATCCGCCTTCGCTCCGCCCCCATTCCACCCCTTTCCCCAAGTCCCCACCCCTGCCCTGTCTCCTCTCCACCTCCTCCCCTGAGCGCGCTGCGTCCCTGCTCTTCCCCCCTCGCTCCTGGAAAGCACTAAGTGCTGCCAAACAGGTGTTAGGCAGCGTGAAGCACTGGAGGAGAGGAGAAGGAGGCGAGGAGGGGGTAGCTTGGCTGAAATTTTTCCCTCCCGCTCGCCTCCTTACCTGAATATCGGGACAAATGGCATCCCGATCGTACATTGATCAGGACACGGGATAAAGGGTAAAATATCGGGACATCTGGTCACCCCAAGAAAGGCTGAGTGGTACTTGTGACATCTCAGAATGAGACACGATGCAGTGAGGTAACAAATGCCTATTGATGGGAAACCTGGACTTTTTGGTAAAGATAATAAATATCTAATTATAAACTAAGATATTTATTGGTGCCTTGACAGTTTTGAAGCCTTCATCGCACTCATAACCCTGCTGTTAGTTCATACTTTCTGAAATCTTTGCAGGTCCCCTGTAAGTACCATGTACCATAAACACATCTGTATCATGCAACTGTGGGGCTATCTTTAGTTTTCTAGTACAGAACAGTCCTGAATCCTCTCTTACTCACTGTTCTACAGTGTCATAGTTACATACATCTATTTCAGGTCTTTATATCTCAAACAAGACATGCAATTATAATGTGTAAGCATGCTTTAAGTTATAATCATGCTAAACCCTGCAGTCTTTGCACAAGTAAACCCACCACTACAGGGGTATTGCTTAAGTAAGGAAGGAGCAAATTCAAATAGTAGGACTGGGTGCCTGAAGATTAAAGAACAAGTGAATCTCAGGAGAAGCTTGTGTTCAGAGTGATGTTGGTCTTATTTTAAAAGAGTAGAGTTACATGATTCTTGGAGACCTTGGCACATAGTCTGATCTCAATCTCACTGGTGCAACTGAGATCAGAATCTAGCCCTCTGTCAAACAGCTGTTTTAATATGAGCAATTAAAAAATAACCTTTTCATTATCATCAGTAGTAAGTCCATCACTAGCCTCCATTGGTGTAAGAATTCATCTCTTCATAATGTGGTTTATCTGCACCCAGACTGCGACTAGCTCTTGTGAACAAGGTGTTCTTGTTCAGGGAAAACACTGAGCAGCCAACCTCTAAAAACAAAAACAAGGCAGGTGTGTCACCCACACCCAGAGCCTCTCCCTTGGCTTTATTAAACCACATGAAATTGAAAGCATGCTGAATGATAAGTCATATGTGGGTGTTACAGTCACTTCTTTCTCTAGCATGCTTGACTGCAGAGTCAGTACAGTCAATTTGGTGGATTTCATATACAAAGCATGGGAAGTGTGGGAAACCACCACCTTTATCTCAGTTTGCGTCTATTTCCATGTACCAGCTCTATCAGTATAGATTCAAAAATCAGAGGAGTTACTCTGGATTTACATTGACATATGTGCGAGTAGAATTTGACCCCAACAATTTCACTTGCTCTGCTGTTTATGGGGGAAAGAGGGACAATAGATGGCCTGCCTTATGTCACTTTTCCCTTGCACATGACTATTTTGGACACAAATGGGCTCATTGGTAGCATACCAGTGCATATGATTCATGTCATGTTGATTTTATCCCCTAGATTTGTATTTTTAAAAAAAGTTAGCTCTAGCTAGCCAGAAGATTCTTGATGGGAACACTTTTCTGTCAGAAAGTCCAGTTTTGTCTAAGATTAACTTTTTGTATGCATGTGTCTATTTGAGACATTTTCAAAAGGAAAGTCAATGTTATCATTTTATTTTGACTGTTATATTGTATTCTAATGTTAATATATAATATCCATTAATATTATGTTTTGACATTACAAAAATGTAATGTTTTACTGTTTCCGAATCAAGATGTTTTGGAATTTCCTGCCTGTAAGGAATTTTGAAATTTCAGCTTTTTGTTCTAGTTCAGAACAAAAACAAATTTTGAGTAGTGGGCATTTTGTGTAAAATTCCATTTTACAACCAGCTCTACTTAGCTCTTACATAGCACTTTTTCTCTGTAAATCTCAAAGTACTTTACAAAGATGGTAGATATTTTTATCCCCACTTCACAGGCAGAGAAATGGAAGCACAGCAAGATGAATTGATTTGCTCAGGGGCACCCTGGAGGCTAGAGACAAAGCTAGGAATGGTAGCCGGGTGTCCTCGGTCCGGAACCAATGACCTAGCCACTGGGCCACGCTGCCTTTCATAAAAATAAATACAGAATATTAGCTAACATGCAGAACACTACTAATCAGTTGCATGGCGCAAAGGAACAGGAGTATTACCATGTGTGAAAGAGACATTTTCAGCAACAGGCAATGAATGTAATTAAATATTAGGGTTCTCCCACAACATCCCCCCCTCCCCCGCAAGAAAATGTACACTGGATTTATGCATGCATGCAACCTAGATCCTTATATACTCTCATACAAGCCTTTTACAATTAAATACTGGAATTCCATATTAGTCTCACTCAAGTGATGAATAGCAAATGCCAGATAGCATCCTTTGTTCTCAGAAAAACTGAGCTGAAACTAAATTATTGCCTAGTCCAAACCACTGACAGCATTTCAGCCATGTCACATATACATTTTGAACAGAGAACTGTAACAATCTACTGCCCAAATAAATACAGAATTTAGTTGTGTGTGTGATGGATAGTACAAGAAGGGGGAATGTAATGAAACAGGAGGGTAAATGAAAAAGTGCATAATGCAAGAGCATGGTTAATCATTTACTTGAAATCTTAACCCTTAAATAGCAGAAATATTTACATGTTCTTCAGACAGAGTGCCATAAAAATAAAATGACCCAGGTTTATATTATTGACAGCTTTGAATGGGAGTAAAGTACAGTGGGTGGTTTACTTTAGCAAAAGGCTACTAACTTCCATTGCTCCGAATGAATGTGTCTCGATAGACAGAGACCCTGAAATGGGTATTTTCACAAAACACACAAAAGTGAAAAACACACAGTAAGTGCCAACTATTTGTAACACAAATATAGAAGTGAAATAACTTCTGCAAGATGCTACAGGCAACATTATGGAAACTAGAGATCACACTGCCTAAATCTGAACATTCAGAGTCCAAATTAGCAAGCTGATCCTCTGATTGTCTGAAAAACCTGATTGGCTGAAGATTCTAAAAGATAAGATTTCCCTGTGAAGTAATTCACACCCAACTGCAGGTCGACTGACAAACACTGGAGCAACCATATTTTCTTCAGTCCTTAGAGTGTTTCAGGATTAAGAACTGCAAACAAAAAAAATGTTGTGGCCATCCCAAAAACTCCTCCTCCCACCTCACACCTTTTTATTGTAGCTAACCGACTATTTTGGGAGCATAACAATCTAACAAACACAGAGAGAACTTCAGCATTTAAGGAATCAAGTGATAAGACAGCAAAAGTCTATGCAAAGTTGCCTTAACAGGGGCCTTGTCTAACCCTGCTCTGAATACAAGAGCACTAGTGATTAGTTATGATCCCATACAGGCTAGCGTAGATGCAGCCTGGGGGATTCCAATGCAGGGCTGAATATTGTAATAGTTTCTGTTCTGGCTGGGTCTGTATGTGGTATATCCACACCCAACCCTAAGGGTGTGACTTCTCTCAGTGAGAAAGGACCCCGTCTCAGTAAGTAACTCTGAGAGGAAGTTGAAGGGGGTGTGCACTTCCTGCCCTGGGAAGGAAGGGAAGCTGTTTTTACCAGCAGCACGAGGAACGCTGCCCTTGTACCCTCACCCAGTAACAAATACATGTTGTTCTGTGAAACTGAATTCACACCGGCAGCATTATTGCAGGGATTTGGCCGGGCTGTGCTAATCCAACAATAAGGAGACTTGCAAGGTCACACAGCAGTATGAGCCTAGCTCTGAGATTGTGCTGAGTTACTCAGCAAAAGGGAGTGTTGCAGTCCCAAAGTGGCAGACTTTTGTAAGACTGGACATGTTGATAGCAAGAGGCTGATAAGGATTTGATTAGATGATGTGGTTGCCTGAGATAGCAGGGGTCTAGACTCGATGACCCAGGAGGTCTCTTCAGTCCTTTATACTTATGGGAAGTCATAAAGGTACATATTGTCCATCTGTGCCACGCAGTGAGGAGGGAAGCAGAGCCAATGGGACACCTGCCTAGAAGGAAATGGTATCTATGTAGAAGTATCCTCCTCCGAGCATAGCTGCTGCTAGCCCCACAGAAACTGTGCAATGCTGGGGAGAGGGGTGAAAGGGACATGGTAAAGGAAGACAGAGTAGTGTGTGGAGAATATCCTGACTGTGCAGCATGTTCCCTTTTCAGGAACAAGTACGTTAAAAATGCAAAATGCACTGCTGCATGAGCAACAATGCCTCGCCTTCTGCAGCTTTACCCAGCTGTGGACGGGAGGTATCATGGAGGAGGGGCTGGCTTGGTGGTGCCAGACAGATAAGAGTTGTGGTGTGAGCACTTGAGAGGACATTGGGGAGTGTGAGGAAAAGGGGGAGATCTGCTATGAATGGCTGGATTCCAGCAGATCTTTGCTTTCCACTGGAATAGCCAGTTCTCCCTCTCTGCCACCAACCACACCTTCCTCAGGACACAACACAGTGGAGTGACCGCACAGAACTCACAGCCTAGGGAGAGGGTGGGGCTATCTTTGCGCATACACACACACGTGTACACACACACACACACACACACACCCATCCTGGGCTGCTCCTGGTGTATCTGAGACAGACCCTACCATTCTAGCACTCTTTTTCATGGCCAGAAGTAGTGTTGCTTAGAGGCCAACAGAAAATAATAAAACAGCCAAATCTTCAGCCCACATAGTGTCAGTGATTAGCCCTGTTCTTTGCAGGAAAGCACCAGCTACATAAACTGTGCCAATGCCAACCCCCCATTCCTGAGCTTCAAGCTCACCACCTAGAGACTAGCACAGCCTCCCTCTACCCAGAGCCTCAAGCAGGTTGTAGCATTTGTTTGGCTTCTGTTATAAGCCAGACACCACAATGCAGCCTGTCTGCTCTGCTGGGCTTCCCCCTTTTAAATTCCCTTCTCAAGCTTAACAAGATGCAGCAGAGTGAGACTCCTTAAGCCTCAGGCTGCTGATTAACCCTTTCCAGACAGGGACCTGGCCTATCTAGGGATATGGCTGCACTTCAGAGTGGGGGTGTAATTCCCAGCTTGAGAAGACATACTCCCGCTAGCTCTGAGCGAGCTACTGTGCTAAAAGTAGAGTGTCTTGGATGGGTATGTATTCGGGACAGTTAGCCCAATAGCCACAGCAGTGAAACCCTATTTTTAGAGTGCTAGTGTTCGTGTGTCTCCTCGAGCTTGCATTTACACTTTGTAGCATTGGTGTAGAGGTACCCTAAGTTACAACAGCCTCCAAGGGCTGCCACATGGACTGTAGTGCTGCACAGAATCTCCATAGCACTGCATGCTGCTGTCCTGCCCCTGGCAAAGCTCTGCCTCTGGCAAAGCCCAGAAGGAAGCCTTAAGTCTTGTCTCCCTCTGTTTCTGCACCAAGGAAATCCTCCCCACAAGTTTGTGTGCCACTCTGGCACCTTTACCTGGATGCAGTATTCTAGCAGTGGTCACCCCAGTGCCAAATACAGAGGTAAAATAACCTCTCTGCTCCTATGCGAGATTCCCCTGCCAGTCTGCCACATCAGTCAGTTTACTGCTATTGTCCCATAGATACCTGTAATGTAAAGACTACCTTTCCTGAGCCAGGAAGAGTCATGAGAGAACTCCATGACAGCTAGGGATGAGTGATGCTCAGAAGATTCAGTAGCTGTGTTTGGATAAGTCATAAAAAAGTTTGTGCTCTTATCCAAAGCAGTTGAGGATGTTAGCTCAATTTTTTGATGCACAGTTTGGGCTGGAAACATTAGAACAGCTGCCTTTTTTGTGGTATGTTGGTACTTCCAGTCTCAGCCAAACCCAGGAAGTGCAGGCTTATGTAGAAGTGTTTTCTTTTTTAAATTTAACTTATTTTGATGTCCACACTTTGGTTTGACTTTAGTGTAATATGGGCGTGGCTCTTACTTTGATCCAAATCAGTTTACAAATCCTTAATTACTACACGGTAAAAGTTTTGGTTATGGCACCAGCAGTCAAGACTTGCATTGTTCATTTTGTGCATTATGTCAATACATTTGGACATGGATCTCATATGTTCAATACATCTTGGTAGTGATTCCTGACTCCGGAAGTCAGAATTTCATTAATGGCCAGAAGAAAGTTCCCAACCTGTCCAGTGCCAGTGAATTGTGTGACAATACTTGTGTATGTATTTGATGAATAATTAGTTCTGCAAAGAGCCTCTGGCCTGCATTCTAACCCACATGACTAATAGGGATCTCTTAAAGAGATCTAGAGAGAAGGAGGGGAGAGGAATGAGTTGTCTACTCTAGATCACTATTGCTAGGCTGATGCACAATTAGCATTCCGTGCCCAGAAGTTTCTGGCATTGGGTGTGGTGATTTAGGCATCCTCAATAGATTTCCTGTAGCTGGATTAATAGATTCCATTGAAAGCAAGTAGTCAGGGCAGCTGCTTTGCAATAAGACATGTGACCTGCATGGGTAGGGAGAAGCTCAACCATGGCATCAGAAAGCAGGCTCATTTCCCCTAACTCTGAAGCATTTTGCATCATGGTTTTTCATTTATATAGGTAATACTGATTGGCTGGTTAATTAGTTAGCTGATTAGCTAATTGAGTAATGCCACAGTCCACCAGAGAAGGAGAAAGAATCTGGATTCCAACTGAAGATTTTTGTAAGCAAGAAGAGGGAAGATATTATTGCGCTGTTTTTGACTCAGCAGACTGTATAGAGTTGATGAACAAAGACTGACACAGATGAACTCAATTTCAACTTTTGAAACTGAACTACTTCTTGCAGTGTTTCTGTGGGTACTGATTGGTTTAGATTTAATTTTTCTTTTGTTTATATTTATGTATCTCTGAAGATTATGTGGATTATGATGTAGCCTTGTTAGTAGAAATTATGACTATTTTTTTAGCATTATAAGATTATATAAGGTGGGTACTTAAGAATGAAGTTAATTCCTTTTGTTCTTTTTGGACTTGATTGTGAGGAGATTGACTCTGTGCAATCCTTGCTGAAAATCCTCAATGACTGAATTTTGTGCTTTACTATATGAGTTGTGTTGGAGCATTCGGAGTGGAGAGGTGAAGTAAACGCTAGCCAAAGGTTACACAATTACTTCAGGAGCTCCTCCACACAAAGCGCAAGTGTGGACTCTGCATTATGCCTTTGGATGGTGCAGACTGCTCATCCTGCCGTGTCTAGCCAGCTCTGTGAGCTGGTGTGGAAGGTGGGAGAACTGGTATTGCTCAGTCTCCTTGTTTGTACCGTGAGGTGCTAGGAAGGAACCAGGGGCGGCTCTATGTGTTTTGCTGCCCCAATTACGGCAGGCAGGCGGCTTTCAGCGGTGTGCTTGCGGGTCATGCAGATTTGGCGGCATGCCTGTGGGAGATCCACCGGTGCCGCGCCATCGGTGTCCCTGCCGCCGAATTGCCACCGAAGCCATGGGACCGGTGGACTTCCTCCAAGCATGCTGCCGAAAGCCGCCTGCCTGCTGCCCTCACAGCGACCGGCACGCCGTCCCCTGCGGCTTGCCGCCCCAGACACGCTCTTGCTGCACTGGTGCCTGGAGCCGCCCCTGGAAGGAATAGTCCTGATACTCCAATAAGCACAGAGTGTGCTATTTGCTGTATCCCATTCATAGCAAGTGCAAAGAGTGGGGTAAGACTCCTTGTACCGTCCCCCACAAGCACCATCTGTACTATGGAGAGGAAGAATATAGCCCATAATTTAAAATCAGTCTTGCTGTTATCACTTCTTCTGTCCCACCAAAGTTGTGTAAGGAAAGGAAGGACCAGGTGGCTTCTTGGGGCATGTCTCTGGGGCAGATTCAGATGAAGAGGGAAGGAAGGGGTGGCTGAGCTGGGCACCTGGTCCTGGGTAGGGTGTGGGAGAAGTAGAAGGTTCAGCAGTAAAAGAGTGAGAGAAAAAGGTAGCAGAGACGGGCTCTGTACAGAGGGAAGAGAGCTTTGTTCTGGGGGCAGCATAAGAAACATCTGCATTGTCTTTGCACAACCAATAACATTGGGCATCAGCAGCCCCTGATAGTTTCTTCGGTGAAGAGAGAATGCTTGTGTTTATTATATTTGTGCTAGCATTGCTGTCCTCTCTAAACTGCTGGCTCCTGGTCACTTAGCTAATAGTTTACACTAAAAGAGAATGCATACAAGGCTTGTTTAGCTGAAGTACACTGCAGTATGTTTATAAATCCCAAATTAGTGGAGACACATTTGTGCTTGGATTAGGATGACCAGATAGCAAGTTTGAAAAATCAGGACAAAGGGTGATGAGTAATAGGTACCTATATAAGAAAAAGCCCCAAATATCAGGACTGTCCCTATACAATTGGCACATCTGGTCATCCTAGCTTGGATACACAAAGTGATCTAGGTGTTGCTGCACTCAGTGTCGCAATGCCTAGAAAATCACAGGAACCACACTGCAATCCACAAAGCCAGAGTTAAGCACCATGGCTCCCTATACAATGAATGGGGAGAGACAGGGGCCTTCGACTGTGATCCACAAATGCCAGCATGCTAGGCAGGGGGTTCCACAGTGGAGGAGCTTCAACAGGAAAAAGTGAGGGAGCCTCACATCAGAATATCCCCATAGCTCGGTGGTCACAGTACATGACTGAGATGTGGGAGTCCTGTGTTCAAATCCTTTCTCTCCTCTTCCTGAGTGGAGAGTTGAAGCTGGGTCTCCCATATCCCAGGTGACTGCTCTAACCACTGGGATAAAAACTATACTGTGGGTGGCAACAGCACCACCATCTCTTCCTTTTCCTGTGATGGCCAGATTCTGAATGGAACCTGCTCTGGTAGGCAGTCTCTCAGCATGCCTACCAGCTCAAAACCCGCACGCAAATGCCTTTCTTACCCTAGTTTGTGGGTCACTATGGGGCTTAGGCAGGAGATAGGCATCTGGATGTACAGCAGTGCATGTGCACCTCGGTAACTTTTATCCTGGAAACGTAGGCGCTGAGTGAGTTTAGGTGCCTGCAGGGTTCAGTCAGAGTCTTGTGGATTGCAGGGGAGCCTAAACATGGGACTTCAGTGTCTTAACCCAAGAAATTAGCATATTATTACATAGCACCGCTGAGTTTTCACTATTTATTTCATGATCCAATAAGAACATTTTGGCATTATTGAGGGACCCAATCCTACCAGGTGTTCATTGGCTTGCTGCCAAATAGGGGATGACCATCCTCCTCACCAGCTGGAGATAATAAAAGTTGAGGATGCTTGCTTGATAGGAAAACTACTTCAATGAATACCACACATACCTACTTGCCAGACAGCCAATACAGGCACTGAGAGATAATGATAGTTCCTTGGCTGTCACTGGCTGAGGTGCCTCACACATGTCTTTGTGGAAGTTCCTCTGTGACATGGTAGACAGGATGTCTTCTCATATTCTGGCTTCATACAGTATTGCTCACTTGTTTAGACTCCAGTCTCCACCCAAATGCCAGGATGTCTTTCTAAAATGGTGGATGCAATATATATTGTGACTCTCTAATATTGAGACAACCTAACCAATAAACCTACAAAATTACTGCCAGATAGTCTATATTAACAAACTGAAACTATAATAGTTTCTAGGGGCAGCCACTGATTAGCAGCTAGTTGAGCTAAGCCCCATCAATACTTTGTACAAAGATTCAAAGAGGTTTGTTTATATTTTTTCTATTGTCTGCTCATCTTAATTCCTTTGGAGAGACATCAATTTGGCGAGGGTTGATACTGCACTAACCCTCCACCAATTTGGCAAGGGTAGATACTGCACTAACCCTCCGAAGTCCTTTCTCAGCAAGTACAACAGCAGCCAGTCACCCGCCAGGACAAGCACACATGTAACACACCCACTTCTCCCATTTCACTATGACTGTGTAAGGGAAGGAAGGTACAACTGGTTAGGGGGTTTGTGTTGTGGAGCAGAGTCAAGTGGGGAGGGACAAAATGGGTGGCTGAGATGGACACCTGGATTCAGGTCAGTTATGGGAGTGAAGGAGGCAGTGGAAGTATGTTCTGCAGGGCATGACAAAGGAGAGGGAAGGCGGTAGCAGGAAATGCCTTTCTGTACTGGGAGAAGGGTAGGGAAGAGCCAGAGTATGTCTTTTCTCCACAGATTATTTCAGTTATGAGAAGTCACTGATCGTTTCTTTAGTGAAGAGAAAACAGTTGTTTATATTTCCGCTTAAGCTCCAAATTATTTGCTCCTGGTCATCTAATTGCTAGTGTATAATTCAGCTAGCTTTTGGGGGCAAATGTAGCAGAATGTTGTGTGGAGATTTATCTATAGAAAAAATGCCCTCCAGCACGTTTACACCCCCCTAATTAAGGACTTGGTGCAAATAGATTAGAATCTTAATGCGGTAGCCTAGTTGAGTTTTCAGTATTCATTTTATTTTTTTAAACAATCAGGGCCAGAAGCTCAGGGGCTGAGGATTTTGAGGGAAGTAGGGCCTTTAGCCTTTCCCCTCTAGCTACCACATGGACAGGAGATGCCCCCTCTCACAAACCTCCCAGGGTGAAAGGCCCCTTCTTCCCCAGGCGGAAGAGTAGGAGCACTAGGAGAGACCCCTTCACTAGTCCTGGAGCTCAGAGCCCCCCAGACGTGATTAGTAACAGACTCCAGGTGTGATTGTGTCTGCAGCAAAGGACTGTTTATTGCCCTGAGGGAAGTGAGGGGAAGAGATTTTTAGTATGGAGGGACTGGAAGGGGAAATCAAGGGGGCTGTTGGAAGAGGGTTTTTACTTAGCAGGGGTAAAAGAAAACACTACAAACAGTGGAACAGCCAGGTTATGTGCATGCCATAACTGTGTGACTACATCATTGTGTCATTAACACTTATTCTCACAGGTGCCGACTTTTCAAAGTGCCGGGGGGGGGGGGGGTGTTCAACCCCACCTCCACCCCAGGTCCTGCCCCCACTCCACCTCTTCCCCCAAGGCCCCACTTCTTCCTGCCCCCACTCCACCCCCTCCTCCCAAGTGCTCCACGTCCTCGCTCCTCCGTCCTGCCCCCCTTCCCCCAGCCTCTTGCATGCTGCGAAACAGCTGTTTGTGACAGGCGGGAAGCGCTGATCTGTGGGGGGTGGGTGGGGAAGCTGATGGAGGGCTGCCGGTGGGTGCTCAGCACCCACCATTTCCCCCCAGTGGGTGCAGGGGCCGCTCTATGTTTTTTGCTGCCCCAAGCACGGCAGTCAGGCAGCCTTCGGTGGCATGCCTGCGGGCAGTCCGCTGCTTAAGCAGATTCGGCGGCGTTTCTGCGGGTGATCTGCCGGTCTCGCGCCTTCGCTGTACCCGCTGCCGAATTGCCGCCAAAGCCGTGGGACCGGTGGACCTCCCGCAGGCATGCCACCGAAGGCTGCCTCACTGCCGCCCTCACGATGACCGGCAGGCCGCCCCCCGCAGCTTGCCGCCCCACGCACACGCTGTGCTGGTGCCTGGAGCCGCCCCTGAGTGAGTGCTCCAGCCCCGGAGCACCCCCCAAAGTTGGCGCTTATGCTTGTCCTGCCTCAGCCCTTCCCCTTTCTGTTTTATTATTCTTGTGTTTCATTCAAAAGCTTGACTGTAAACTCTTCAGGAAGAGACTCTGGCCCAGAGCCTCAAAGGCATCCACTGTGCGCCTAAAAAACTTTGAGGATCTGGGTCTCTGGCTTTTTCTTTGTACTCTGAAGCATCAAGCACAGTTCTGGGTGCTGTAAAAATAAATGAATCCAACTGGAAGAGCAGATTCGCTGGTTAAATTACTGGATGGATGAGTGAATGGGATTTTCAGAAGCACTCATGACTGACCTAACTCTGCTCCCATTGAAGCGAATGGGAGTTTTACTATCGACTTCAAAGGAACGAGAGTTAGAAAAGTGTGTTTGAAAACCTGAGAAGGTTTAACAGGAATGAAGAGGTTTCTGTGTTTTGTTTTGGCCCCTCACACTAGATTCTCAGTTCAGCACATACTTTTCGAATGGTGGATCATTGTACTGTACATTTGTAATAGTCTTGCCAGTTTAGATTGAGAGAAAACAGTGAATGAGGTAATATCTTTTATTGGACCAGCTTCTGTTGGTGAAAGAGACAAGCTTTTGAGCTTACACAGAGCTCTTCTTGACATTATTCTGCAGTCACTACCAATTTAAAAGTGTACTGCATGCTTAGTCTTTAGGGGGATGTTGGGTGGGGTTGGAACAGGAAGCAAAGACTATTTTGACCTGATGAACCAGATCAGCTGGATACGTTTCAGTAGGGAGGGTGTATCCATGCAGGTTGCTATACAATCCTAAAGTAAATGCCTGAAGTCATACACTTTGTCATTTAGTTCCTGACCTGAGGCCAGATGCCTTCCAGTGAACTAATGCATTTCAAACACACCATTTATGATTTGTTTGAACATCAAACTGGCAAAGGAAACTGGATAATTGTATTACCGGGTCATGCCATTCTGATCAATTTTGTCCATTTTGCTTTAACGTTATTGGCCAAATTCGGCTCTCAGTTCCCCTTATGTGAATTAAGATGTCCCTTAGGGTCATTGCAGTTATTCTCTTGTTTTGTATCTCTTTCAATATAAGAATACATTTGTCCAGAAAATGACTGGGCTTGATTCTTTTGAGGGGTAAATGAACTCAATGGTGTTATGCTGGTGTAAAATGAGTGTAAGTGAGAAGAGAATCAGGCCCAATGTTTCCATTCTAAATGTTAAAAAGCCTAAATCCTGTTTCAGCTGAAGTCCATGGCTAAGCTTCCATGGACTTGAAAAGGACCAAGATTTAAACCAAAGTGAGTCTGTATGGATAAATTTAAATATATGCAATTTGACATTAAAACATCTTAACAGTCTGGATGATTCATCTGGTGAAGTTTCTCCAGGGGTTTGAAAGAGTCTCCATTCAGTCTATCTGTTTCAACTTCTGGTTAGCCAAGAGTTCAAGGCATCAGTAACATCCATTTCTACTCTCATCTGAGCAGTATTCCTATGGAGCAGGGGCTGGATGCTTGAAAGGATTTAGGTGTTGTGACACTGAGCGTCATACTGCCTAACTGTTAGGCTGCTAAAAATATCACAGGAACAGCATGGAGCTGCTCAAAGCCTGAGTTAGCCTCTTAGGCTCCCATGGTATGAATGGGGAGAGAGAGACGCTTTACCAAACGGTGCTCGGAAGAAAACCAAGTGAGGTTCCATTGGCCAGATGGTCAATGGTATGTAGGTGACTAACTGCCATTGATGTCAATGGAAGTCAGAAGTAAATACCTGTGAGGATGTGTTCACTCCAGCCCGAAGACTTGGCAAGGCCCACACACGGCAGCCTTGACTGACATGCACATGACAGCCTCTCCACCTCTGAATGTCAAGGAGAGCAATAGACCCACTGAAAGTCAGCTCTAATGTAATCAGACGGACACGTACAGAACCTCCTAAAAACTGCTATCTTAAAACATGAAATCGCAAGGACACCAACTAAGCAGACACAAGCTCCTCTCAAAAAACACCATTTCACTTGACTGCCAAGCAGCTCCGCTGCTCCAGTACTCTAGATACACAGACAACTGACTGTACATGTGGTGAGTTTAAAAATCCTTCCAAATCACTGGAGAAACATGTAGCCTCAGACACAAGGAGGAAGGCAAAGTAACCAAGGTGTGAACAAGGGAAACTCCATACACACATACCTACTGCCTTATCCCTTTTCCACAGGCTCAGCAACCTGGCAGATCCGGCCAAGGCACATTCTAGCAGAAGTCACACTCAGTCACATTCCAGGGAACATCAGAAAAGCCCTGCACCTTCTGGCAGCAGAGGACCCATGGGTCTATGCATTAGAGCAGTTTAAGATAATGGTCTTCCCTGATCTGATCTTCATAGGGAGGGGTGCTGTCTCCTATCATGGCAGCTGTAATAAGGCTGTTCGCCCTCTGGGACTAGTTGCTGCCCTAGAGGACCTGGTGATCCAAATGTCTGTCACAGTGCCAGCTGGCCACTGCAAAAATCCACCATCAACTCATTCCTATGCTGAAACACACACTCTGGGACCACATGGCAGCCTCAGGCTGGCAGGGAAGACAGTACAGATGGCCCCTGCCCACTCTCCAAAACAACACCCCCTACCAGGTACCCCTGCCACCCTGGCCCGTGCACCCCAAACACTGCCCCTCCCACAATACATAGCTCCCACAGAACACCACAATAGGACGCCCAGCACCATAATACTCACCAGTGCTGTTGACAGAATGAGCAGGGGAAGAACAAGAGTCATACACCTGGACACAGCATCAACAGCTGCCCCAGAACAGGCACAGCCCACCCCCTTCCACGGGACCCAGCCGGGGAACCCCACCACTCCATCAGGGCCATACACAACCATAGGAAGAGATAAGTATGAATGTGGGGAGACACAAATCTGTGTCAGGGAAAGGGGTCCCCTGACATCCTGACCCTCAACAAAGAGCAATCCTTTGCTTCAAAACTCCCAGGCATGGGTAGTCCTCCCTCTTCCCTCCCGCCTGCTGTCAGAATGTCTTGCATTACTCTACAACTGGGCTCAGTGCCAGCTGTTGGTTGCTGTGCAACCCAGCGCCCCGCTCCAGGTCAGGCTGGCGTGCTGCCAGTCTGTAGAGCGAGAGATGCAGCCAAACAAGGTAGGAGTTCAGCAACTACTTAACTGCCTATGGCAGAGAGAGATGCTTAGTAGCACACAAGCGGCTGGACCTGGGCATTACACAGTTGCTCTATGCTGAGAAAGGATCAGGTTTCAGCAGCACACACAAGCATGGGCTCAGGAAGTCACTGTACAGTACCACTTTTGACCACTCAATAAAGCTGAAGCCTGGGTCCTAACTGGTCTGTACCCCAGCACCAGCATGAAAAGTCCCAGGTCCCAGAGCAAGGGAGCAGCCACTGGGCACAAGGGTGGAGGTGGTGGCATGCTCAGTGTAGGCCTAATTTCACTGAGCCTGAAACTGAAACCGTTAACAACTTTATGGCAGCCCATGCTGAGGAACTCACCCATGCCTGGCCTCAGGAATGGAGCTCCACTGATAGTGACAGGCATTGGAGGCAGCTCCTGGGTCAATGCCCTGGGAGGTCACAGGGACTGGAGGACATTAAGAAGAAGGGGAGGCTTATTTGGAAGCAGGCTAAGGTTGCCTTGCAGGTGATTGCTAGGGGAAGGGGAGGTCCAGTATGGGGAAAGCCTGGGTGTCCCAGCTCCCCAAACATCTGAGAGTGGCAATGGTCACCCTCTCTGTCCTGGCAGTGCTGGAGATTGGGTAGCTGGACACCATGTGGATCACTCACTGGCCATGCCATAAGTAACAGAAGTAGGACAGATTCAAGAAAACATTGGAAAGCACTTTATGGGTCATCAGTTACAGAAGGCAGCTGGCTGGGTAAGGTACTTACACCACTGCAAAGGCACGAGCCACAATGACCAAGCAGGAAGGTTCTGTTTCCCTTCATCCTCTGCTCTAGCCCCCTCCAACCCACCTCCCCCTTCCCTGTTCCAGGAGAGCAGGTCAATGAAAGTATCTGTTTTATGCATTACACAATGTGAATCCAGAGGAGGCCCTCAGGTTGGCACTCTCGGGTGTCTGGTGATAGTGTTCACCTCTGATCGGCAAGTGTAAATAATAGTGGCATTTGAGATGTGCATTGTTGATGACCATCATTTTCATGGCATCCATTCAATGCCTGGAGATGTAGACATGCGCCTTGTGCTGGGGTTTTCTGATAGTAACATACGTGCCATCCACCAGCCACAGCATGTGTAGGAAGGCTGCAGTAAGGGGAAAATCTAGCATATTTCACCTTTGGGTGGCTGGGTCGGAAAGGAGCTGATTGTATTCTCCCCCGTGGTTGATGGTGGCCTCCAGAAACCTCCAAGGTGTCGTAGTACCTTGAAGGCCAGGGTCAAAGTGATGTTGACAGTCTGGGCAGTGACTTGTTGAAAGGATCCTGAGGACAGTGAGGCCAGGGCTATGCTGATCCGCATGGAGATGAAAGATGCATGGCTCCTGTGTGTGGTGATGGTGAGACTGTTATGCAGCATGTTGCATTGGTGTGGCACTGTGTCTGGGTCCAAATGGTAGCACTGCATACATGTCCCCCATAAAAGGCCCAGGAAGTTGCAGCATAGCCAACTGCCATCAGGCTTGGACTGGGGCTCAAGGTGGGGCACCTCTGCCTCTGCTCCCTGTCTTGCTGCTGCTGCTGGAGACAGTGCTGCAGCATGAATGTGCTGTTGCTCATCATTGGTGTAGGTCTGGTTGGCCCTTCTCTGCCAAGCAGCCATTCCCGCTCCCTCACCCTCTTCCACCTACAGTTGTCCTTCCCCCCTTTCTAGCTTAATCCAAGTTGTCCGTCTCCCTCCCTAGGATCCCCTCTCTGCTTCCCTGCTCTATCGGTGGTTCCCCTTCTCCTCCTTAGCTGTTTACCCCAGCTGTCCTTAACCTCTGCTTTGTCCACCTACATACTAACCCAATCCTCATTCCCATCTGCACCCTACATCTAGCTCTATCTAGTCTGCTGGGTCCCCGAATTGCTGTCTCTCACTCTCTGTTTCATTGGCTCAGGCTAGACACCTCTCTCTCACTCACCTTATACTTCTCTGTGGCCCCTATGTGGCGTCTATGTATGGACTGGGGGGCTGTGTACTCATCGGTGCCCTTCATTCTGCCCCGTGGTGGTGGGGAGAAATCAGGTGTTAGGTGTGGTCTGCATACGCTTACTAGATCAGGCCCTGCAGACATGATAGGTGTGTGGACGTCTATCCCCAGGTGTTTTGAGCATTACTCTGGGGCTGAGGGATGAGAGAGACACCCAGACTCCTGGAGTAAGGTAGCAGTGCATGTGCCCATGAGTGGGTGCTAAGATACGGAGGGCACTTTACCAGTGACAATTTATGTGCTTAGGGAACTTTAACCATGAAAGCCTAGTCTAGGCACTGACTGTGTTCAGTCGCCTACAGCGTTCGGGGGGAGGTTTTGGGCATCACTGTGGAGCCAAAAGTGGCACTTAGGTGCCTAAACTGAGCTCCTAATTCCTTTTGAGCATCCAGCCCCAGATGTTAATCTTCAGCCATTAAGTAACTTACTGATGTTGGCTTTTGTGAGTAAAGTGATATGTTTCTTGCTGGGTTCAATTAATCATCTTTTATCGTACCATTTGGCCTCTGGTGCAATGGTTTTGTCTGCTACATATTACTGACTTGTACACCTCAGGGAAAATGACTGATTTTTACATGGGTTTTAAGATAAAGAAAGACCACTATGGTCATTTAGTCTGACCTCCTGCATAATACAGGCCATAGAATTTCACCCAGTAATTTCTGTACGAGTCCTCATAACTTCTGGATAAATCTTATAGAAAGCCATTCAGTCTGAAACGTCGAATGATGGAGATTGCATTACAAGCCTTAATAAGTTGTCGCAATTGTTAATTGCCCTCACCGTTAAGCCTTTGTTCCGTATTTCCAATTTGAATATGTCTGCAGTTTGGCGGCCACTGGATCTTTGTCTGCTTGAGTAAATCTCTCTCCTATCAGAAATCTTCTTCCTATGTAGCTACTTATAGAACATGATCAAGTCACATCTTACCCTTTGATCATCTTAATGGCCTGAACTTCTTAAGTCTCTCACCATAGGGCATTTTTCAAGACTTCAAATCATTTTTATGGCTCTTTTTTCTTTTTTGGACCTGTTCTAATTGTCAGTTTCCTTTTTCACTGAACTGTACTGGGATCTGTTACCTTTTGACGAAACACAAATAAGGTTGTTGAGGACCTTCAGGATTCCCCTCTTCAGGGTATTTTCAAACAGAATAAACTTATTAGGACATGTTTGGATGTTTAAATGAGAACTTTAACTTACGTTTATGTAGGTTTCCCACTAGGGTTGCCAACTTTCTAATCACACAAAACTGAACACCCCTGCCCCGCACCTTCTCCAAGGCCCTGCTTATGCCCCACCCATTTTTCCCTGCCCGCTCACTCCATTCCCTCTCCCTCCGTCACTCACTCTTCTCCTCCCTCACTCACTTTCACTGGATTAGGGTATGGGGTTGAGGTGCAGGAGGGGATTCTGGGCTGGGGCAGGGGTTGGAGTGCAGGGGGGGGGGTGAGGGCTCCAGCTGGGGATGGGGCCAAGGATGAGGGGTTTGGGGTGCAGGAGGGGGCTCCAGGCTGGGCTTTGGGGTTGGGGTAAAGGGGGGGGTGAGGGCTCCAGCTGGGGATGGGACCAGGGATAAGGGGTTTGGGGCACAGAAGGAGATTCCGGGCTGGGGCAGGGGGTTGGGTTGTGGGAGGAGTGCAAGGTCCCGTCAGCGCTTACTGCGTCTCCGAGGAAGTGGCCGCCAGGTCCCTGTGGCCTCTAGGCACATGGGCGGCCAGGGAGGCTATGCACGGTGCCTTCGCGCCTGCAGGCGCTGCCCCTCCACAGCTCCCATTGGTCGCATTTTCTGGGAGCTGTGGAGCTGGCACTTGGGGTAGGGGCAATGGGTGGAGCCTCCCTGTCCCTGGCTGCCCCAGAACCTAGGGGCCGCAGGGACCTGGCAGCCGCTTCCAGGAGCCACATGGAGCTAGGGCAGGTAGTCAGCCTGCCTCAGCCCCGGCTCCCGGTGCGCCACTGACCGGACTTTTAACAGTCCAGTCGGTGGTGCTGACTGGAGCCACCAGGGTCCCTTTTTGACCTGGCGTTCGGTTGAAAACTATACGCCTAGCAACCCTATTTCCCACTGGTTTCCACTTTGGTCCTGTGTATGAGTCTGTGACAGAGTACCGAGAGCCAGTTGCTGACCCCACACTCTGATCACTTAAGCAATAATTAGCTCCATCACAAAAGACTTGGTGGAGGAGGAGAGTACTTAATTGCCTAAGAAGACTGGGGATTAATAAAATGAGGAGCTAATTATCTCATCAGCCGGGGAGGCTAGTTAAAAGCACAGGAAGGAAGTGTTGGGGCTGGCTAAGAGAGCCCATGGGAAGCTGAGTCTCTGGTTGGAGAGACTTTTCCTGGAGAAAGGGCTGAAGGACACTGTAGTTAAAAGGGCGCCACAGTGACTGTGATGGGGACCTGGTGGTGCTAATATTAATAAAACACTGAGTCTCTGTATGGTCCCTGATTTCTAACAAGACTGAGTGAACACACTGAGATTTCATATGATTTGGCACTGATGGGAGCAAATCAGTTGTACGCTCCCCACCCCTGAATTAGATGTGCACAGAAAAAAACTTTTACTGTTGTCACTTCATTAATTGCTACTGTTACCTCTGGTCATATCTGATCAATTTCTATCTGATTGAGGGAGTTTCTGTTGCTATATCTGAAGCCTTTAGGTGATATACATTTTAGAAACAACTTTGCCCTGACTTCATATATTTGAAGCATCTTTACCATAAAGCATGAAGTCACTGTTCATTATGACCTTCATGAATATTGTGTCAAATACTGTTCTCAGTTCTCAGTTGAGACTGTCTTAATCTATGGTAACTCCAGTGAAGCTAATAGTCACTCTGAATGTACGCAGGAATGAGAGCAGAATTTAGCCAATGGTGTTATAGGTGATTGTATACTGCATTCTGTGGTCATAATGAACTATAGTGGTACAAGCTAAAATGATAGTATTACTTGAAGCACATTGCAAGAATAGGATAATTTTTAATCTAACTCTAGTAGATTACAACTGGGCAAAATACCTCCCGTTGAGTTTTCAAAAACGTTTGCAAATTTGGAAATATTTTACAAAATTCTATAAAATTTCTATTACATTTTGGGCAATATTTATTGCTCTGTTTGCAAACAAAACAAAACAAATTTGAAAAAGCCATTTCTACTCAAAGTCACACTTGTGAACTTTAAGAGTTAGAGATTATGATGGTACTTGACAAATGTTATATGGAGTAGAAGTGAGCTCCGGGCTGGGAGCTAGGAGGTCTTGAGTCTTGTTCCATGACTGCTGTTGATTTGCTTTAATAATACTTCCCACTCATATTGAATTTTACAAACATTTACCTATATCTTCCAATACTCCTGTGAATTAATCAAATATTATTGCCCCTCTTTTAATGACAAGTAAATTAGCTTTTAATTTAACATTCAGAGCAAGTCAGAGGCAGGATTGGAATATAGGTTTCCTGACTCCCAGATTCTTGCTTAATCCACTAGATTATAGTCACCATCATGCAAATCAAACTTTCAGTGTCTCAGTTTTCAGATCTGTAAAGTGGGAGCTTGAGTATTTTAAACATCAGTTTTCAATAATCCATACTAAAAGCATTAACACGACAAGTAATAGTTAAGAAGAAAACATACAAGCTAAAAAGCCAACGCTTCCACTAAACAATGATCTATATCTCAGTCACCTGATGTTGATTTTTTACAAAAAAATGAATTAACCTTAAATTGATTTATAAAATAATTACCACTGTGATGCAACCACAGTTATGTGACAAATTACAAGTAGAAATAAGCCTTTGATAACATTCCTTACTATAGACACAGGGTTTGCTCACTAAGAAGGATAAGATAACTAAAAGAAGATAGACTTGAAATATGAAGTGTTTAAATGCTGTCCTTCCTGTTCTCTTACTTTGCACATTGTTCAGTTTCACAAAATAATAACTGTCATTGGGATTATTTTCTATTGTTTGATGAAGAAGCACCATTCTTGAATAATTTGACTCATCCCCATGCAGTAGTAGATTATAATCTCTGTCACTCTTTTCTATAGTATGTATGATTTATGAAGATCATTTACAAACTATTTCCTATCACCAGTGATCTGATTTGTGCATCTAGCTACAGCAAAGCTGCCTTATAGAAAGGTAGGATTACTGCTAGAAAATACATAGACAATGCCTCCACATTCAACATTTGGTGGCAGGGGAGATACAGATATTAATATAGTACAGAATGTTTTTTTTCTTTTTGCAAGAATGGAAAAAGAAGTGGAAGAAAGAGATGCTTAGGTGGAGTCATTGAGGTGCAAGACATTCAAGAGGGCATGTGACAGGGTGTACTTGGTCCTTCATGGCCGCCTGCTGGAGGTCCTGTGATCCTACTAAACCCCGCCCCAGGAAGGAGCAGTGAATGAGGGTCCTCCAGACCTCCCTAGGGAAAGCAGCCAATTACAGCCCATCAGGCTAAAATAAAAGACATTGCAGGGCCCTAGCAGGTCAGTTCTTGGCTACGACCAGAGGGTGAGGAAGGGTGCTCCTCACTGGCCAAAGGTGCTTAACTGGTTGTATTTACAGAACCTGGGAGAGAGAGGACCTGAGAACTCTAATCCAAAGGTAATGGGTGAAGGTAAAGGAAGCACGTGGGAAGAGGCACAGGGAATGCGGCAGCAATTAATTAAAGGGAGCAGTAGATAGCTGCTGAGTAGAGAGTCCCTGGGTTGGAACTTGAAGTAAAGGGTGGGCCTGGGTTCCCCCACTGGAAAAGTGGCATAAGCCCTGAAAAGAGGACCAGGCTTGTTTAGAAGTCTGAGCAAAGGGCTGGATTTAAAGGGTCAAAAGACAGGGCTGAAGTCCCTGGTGAGGGCAGAGAGTTTGGCCCATTCTTTGCTACCCTGGAAGTGGGTCCATTTTTGACTGTGTGACTTGGCTGGAGGGTTGAGCTACTGAAGACTCCCTCCCCCAGCAAGGTTGGCATCCTACAGGGGTGCCAGGAGTGGGGTGGGAGGGAGTTTGCACTACCACACCTAGCAACTAGGAGGCACTCAAGATGTGAGTGCCCAGTCACAGGGCCACTCAGCAAACAAGTTTAGATGTGATATTAACCTACTGATTCTTGATCAGTGAGTGGCACTGTACAACACATATGATGAGCTGGTTGTTATGAATGTGATGTGTAAAAGGCACAAGTCTGAGTGTATTATGGCCAAGAAACAGAGTGAGAAGTGCACCAGGTATGGACATATGGGAATGTGGTATTCTGCGGGCCAAATTCTCATCTGCTACATAGTTGCAATCCCAGTGGAGTAGATGGGACTATATTGGTGTCCCTCAGGGTACGTCTTCACTACCCGCCGTATCGGCGGGTAGTGATCGATTTATTGGGGATCGATATATCGCATCTCGTTAAGACGTGATATATCAATCCCCGAACGCGCGCCCCATCGACTCCGGAACTCCACCGGAGCGAGCGGCTGTAGCGGAGTCGACGGGGGAGCCGTGGCTGTCAATTCCGCGCCGTGTGGACCCCAGGTAAGTCGATCTAAGATACTTGGACTTCAGCTACGTTATTCACGTAGCTGAAGTTGTATCTTAGATCAATCCCGCCCCCCACCCCAGTGTAGACCAGCCCTCAGAAGAGTACTTAGCTCTGTATGTGTGCATGTCTGACAGCACTTGTGCCTGGGATATATGGGGAATGCCCAGTTTTATGTTACATTCTCTTCTATTTATTAATTTAGTTAGCTACTGTAGGCTAGGATGCTGAATGCCATAGGATGTGCAATATTTAGTCAGAGTTTCTTGGGATCTTTGTTCCTAAATAAACAACTCATATAAAACAAAGAGAAAGGAAAAACTACTTTTTGTAAGGGGGGAATAGGAAAAAATAGGGTAGGAGCATTAGGAAAAATACTCCTTTGATACTGAGATCCTTTCAGTATTTGGGAGAGTTTTACATAATCCATTAGGAACTTGGAAGAGAAGAAAAGGGGAAACGAAAGAGGAATGGGCTGTTGATCTATTAACCATGTGCTCATGCTTCCTATTTCAGCCACTCTGTGGCCTCTGGTTGTGGTTACTATTGTTGGGCATAGACTGAGCTGTACTGGCAGCCACTTCAAAAAATGAAACCTGAAGTTGACCCAGCTACTGACCCTGGCATTTAGGAAGGTTAATTCTACTTTTAAACAAACAGGTGTAGTCTAGTGAACTTAGCAAAAACTGTGGTGCTCACATACTTGAGTTCTAATCCTGTCTCTAGCACCAATTAACTTTGTGGTCTTGAACCTTCACTTCTCCTACCCCAAAGGGGAGCATAAGGGTTAATTTGTGAATGCGTTGGATGTAATTAATACATATTAATAACAGAGCTCATGAGGACTGAGAAAACAAGTGGAGACAGTTTGCGAAGGGTTTAAGGCCTGCCTCTGGAAGTGATGTCCATGGTCTGGTTGGACTGACAAAGTGTGTGGTGTTCTGCCAGCTACTGTACGTTAAGGCAACATGGAAATAGACATCTGAGGCACCTGAAAAAGCCAGTCCATACCATAGGCTTGTTTTTGGCTGCCCCATCAGCCCTCAAAAGGGATGGGACTGGGAAAGCCTGTCCTCAGATGGAGTACTAATAGATAAGGCTGTTCTTTAGAGAGCTCAGGCAGGTAAAGAAGAGACAGAGTTCAGCCTCTTTCCAGAGGCTTTCTTTCAGAGAGGAAGGGTGCTGCAGTGCTTAAAGCTTAGACTGGGATTCGGGAGGCCCCCAGTCAATTCCCTGCTCCATGACATATTATCTGTGTAAACCTTGGGCAAGTCAGTGATTTCAATGGGAGATACATATTGCAATCCTGTCAACCCAACAGGAGAGGCAGAAACTCCCTGAGACTATGGGGGCAGAGGGACAGAATGGGGAGTGAGCAGAGAGACTGAGACTTGGAAGGGGGTAGCTGGACCCATGCTGGAAAAGAGGGTCCTGGATGTTCCCACCTGCTCCTTGGCCCTGTGGAGGCTGCTATAGCTCCTGTCGGTCCTGCTCTCGCCTCCGCAGCCCCTTCCCTGGTTGTGTGTGAGTTGCAGGTGCAGAACCCCCCCCACAATATTTCCATTGAGGGGGAGTTAGCCCTCCCTGGCCTCCTGATTCTGCCACCCATGCAACCCAGCCCATACCATTCACAACTCAATCTCTGCATGCCCTCATGGCTCGCCTCAACTCAACCTTCACCTATTCAACTCATATCCATTGGGCAATAGGCCTGGCTGCCATGATATTAATGTAATGCTAATGGGCAAGCAGGGCTGAGGTGATACACAGGTCGTATACTCACTAAGTATCTGAAGAATGTGTGAAGAGACCCTGGACAGTGCAAGATGATACTACAAAGTTTATGAAGAAAGTGTAACCAGCCCATCTTGGCTGGAGAAACTGAGAGATTTTGGGTGTGGAAAATGGAAATTAATTCTAATAAAATTCCAAAAACCATGAAAGAAGTCAGTTGATGGATCCAACATGAGGACCATCTTCCTGGTCAATCCTCTGGCTATTGGTGGAGGTTAATTATCTTCAGTTGAAGACAAAGTAGCACATACATGGAGCTTTGAACACTGTGCAATAATACCTTGCCGATCATCCTCTTGGTTATACAGTCAAGCATATCATTTCTATATTGTTTCATTTAAAGGTATAGCAAAGAAAATTCCATTAAGATGAAGCACTCTGCTTCAGTTGATGTTTGCAGTATTGCCACCTTGCCACAAATCAGTCAGGACAATTTCTACACACGTACTTGGTTTAAGAAGAGGCTTTATATGACACTAATAGCTAATGCATATATTCATTACTGATTCTCTTACAGGAAGTCCAAAATAAGCAAATTTAAGAAGGTAATAAAATACAGTTCACATGAAGCGCTAAAATTATATTCAAAAAAGGAATAGTGGATTGGAGACTTTTCACTTCTTGGGAAACTCAAATGAGCAGTTCAGCAGCCAGCATTATCTATTACGAGCATTTATTTTAATAAAATCTCTGAGTCAATAAATGTCAAATGATTATCAAAATGAGATAAATAGTACCTAAATAATTTCATTAGGTGCTTTGGAAATCTGTAGATCATCACTCATGTTCTGTTCTATCTAGGTTCCTTACATTGCCAGTAGATTTTAGAGAAACTACTGGATTCAAGAATTACTGTGGCAACTACTCTGGGAAAAAAATACTGTAGAGGAAGCACTTCCTAGAAATTCCCAGTCTTCTCCTGGTTTTAACTTATGACCTTTGTCTTATTTGAAAAAGCTCAAAACAATTATGAGCCAAATCAACTGGGAGGAAGAACTTAATCAGAAAATTGTGAGTAACTGGGAAGTGTTTAAAGACACTTTCCTACATGCCAGAAAAGCCACAATCAAGTAAGATGGCCATATTGATTTTAAAAAACTGACCTGGTTCACAGGGAAAGTGAAGGCAACTTAAAAAAAATAAAATAGAAGAAAGGGGAATTTGATAGTAATTAGTAAGGAGAAATCTATAGCCAGCAGAGTAAAGGACCGGAAGGGACCTCAAGAGGTCTTCTAATCTAGTCCCCTGCATTCAAGGCAGGACTAAGTATTATTTAGACCATCCCTGGCAGGTGTTTGTCTAACCTGCTCTTAAAAATCTCCAGTGATGGAGATTCCACAATCTCTCCAGGCAATTTATTCCAGAATGATGTTTGCTTTATTTATTTATTTATTTATTTATTTATTTGCAACAGTGTTACACTGTTGACTCATATTTATGACTATGATCCCTAGATCCCTTTCCGCAGTACTCCTTCCTAGGCAGACATTTCCCATTTTTTTAGGTGTGCAACTGATTGTTTTGTCCTAAGTGGAGTACTTTACATTTGTCTTTATTAATTTTCATCCTATTTACTTCAGACCATTTCTCCAGTTTGTCCAAATAATTTTGAATTTAATCCTATCCTCCAAAGCACTTGCAACCCCTCCCAGCGTGGTATTGTCTGAAAACTTTATAAGTGTACTTTCTATGCCATTATCTAAATCATAGATGAAGATATTGAACAGAACTGGACCCAGAACTGATCCCTGCAGAACCCCACTTGATATGCCCTTCCAGCTTGATGTGAACCCCTTAATAACTACTCTTTGCGAATGTTTTTCCAACTAGTTATGCACTCACCTTATAGTAGCTCCATCTAGGTTGTATTTTGCTAGTTTGTTTATGAGAAGGTCATGCGAGACAGTATCAGAAGACTTATTAAAGTCAAGATATACCACATCTACTGCTTCCCTCCCATCCACAAGGCTTGTTACCTTGTCAAAGAAAGCTATGAGGTTAGTTTGACAGGATTTGTTCTTCACAAATTCATGGTGATTTTTACTTATCACCTTATTATCTTCTAGGTCAGGGGTTCTCAAACTTCATTGCATCGTGACCCCCTTCTGACAACAAAAATTACTACAGAACCACAGGAGGGGGGGATTGAAGCCTGAGTCCACCTGAGTTCCACTGCCCCAGGTTGGGGGGCCAATGCCCAAGCCCCGCTGCGCCTGGCCAGGGGGCCAAATTCAAAGCCCAAAGGCTTCAGCCCCTGCAGGGGCCCTGTAACTTGAGCCCTGCCACCCAGGCGGTGGGGTTTGGGCTTCAGCCCCAGACCCCACAAGTCTAAGCCAGCCCTGGTGACCCCATTAAAATGGGGTCGTGATCCACTTTGGCGTCCTGACCCACAGTTTGAGAACCCTGTTCTAGGTGTTTGCAAATTGATTGCTTAATTATTTGCTCCACTATCTTTCCGGGTACAGAAGTTAAGCTGACTGATCTGTAATTCCCTGGGTTGCCCTTATTCCCATTTTTACAGATTGGCACTACATTGCCCTTTTCTAGTCCTCTGGAATCTCACCCACCTTCCATGACTTTTTAAAGATAATTGCTAATGGCTCAGCTATCTCCTCAGTCAGTTCCCTGAGTATTCTAGGATGTATTTCATCAGGCCCTGGTGACTTGAAAATATGTAACTTGTCTAAGTAATTTTTATCTTTGTTCTTTCCCCGTTTTAACTTCTGATCCTACCTTATTTTCACTGGCATTCATTAAGTTAGACAACCAATTGCTACTACATTTCTTTGGTGAAAATGGAAACAAAAATGTCATTTAGCACTTCTGACATTTCTACATTTTGGGTTATTGTTTTTCTCCCCTAATTTAATAATGGGCCTACCCTGTCTTTGGTCTTCCTCTTCCTTCTAATGTACTTGCAGAATGTTTTCTTGTTACCCTTTATGTCTCTAGCTAGTTTAATTTCGTTTTGTGCCTTGGCCTTTCTAATTTTGTCCCTACATACTTGTGTTATTTGTTTATATTCATCCTTTGTAATTTGACTTATTTTCCACTTTTTGTAAGACTTACTTTTTTTTGTTTTGCGTTTCAGATCGTTGAAGATCTCCTGGTGTTCAGCTTATTAATGATAAGGAAGGTTCAGATAGGAAATGAGGAGTAAACTTTTAACAGTGAGAGTAACTAATCATTCAAACAGCTGTCCAAGGGTTGTGGTGGATTCTCCATCACTGGATGTCCTAACATCAAGATTGAATGTTTTTCCAAAAGCTATGCTTTAGGAATTATTTTGGGGAAGTTCTATGGCCTGTGTTATACAGGAGGTCAGACCACATGATTACAGTAGTCCCTTCTTGCCTTGGAATCTATTATCTTTTATATTCCTCAACTGGATAAGAATTGTGACAACATTATTGTGTGCAGGTAGAGGTAAGTTTGTTTTTTGTTTGTTGTTTGTTTATACTATTTCTGCACATTCCCACACCACATCTCAGGAAACTAGTGAGTAGCTGAGGGTTCTGTGGAGAATGGCTTTAAATAATTTATCTTCATGGGATAAGAAATGTACTTTGGCCATGAAGCCTGGAATAGTTTAGTCAAACCAGATATAATTGAAATGACTTGCTTGTGTATTTGTTTATGACCTCTGGTTCAATACATGGCTATAACGTAATTAGTTTAATATTAATGGGCACATAATCTTATCAGAAAGGCCAAAGATTTGAATAGGGATGGAGATTAGAACTACATTTTCACCCTTAGAGGTGGTGCATTCAGGTCGGACTGAGGTTTATTGGTGGGATTACGTGGGGGAATTTGTTCTGCTATTGTCTGTGCTTTGGAGAGGAAGAAACTATCAGCTTCTAAGGTTACCAGTCAGAGATTGGTGAACTAGTTTAGGTACAGTTAGCGCAAAATCTTTGTACATCTTTGGAACTATGCGGAGTCTGATCTTTACTGCAGTCAGGGAAAGTTTTTAGTTAATTCTTCCTCTGTCCCTCATTTGTTGATACTGGAATCTAGCCTATTGTTGTTATACTTTTTGCCATCCCTTTATACTGAGTGTGTACAGCATTTCAAAGAAGCTAAAGTCTTGTGTGCTCTGGAAACTTCCTAGGTGCATTGTTCACGCTGGATGTTCTAGTTAGCAGACAACATTCCATAGTGCAACCATCACACCCTTTTCCTCTAACACCATTGGCTTTTGCTGGGAAGAGGGCTGAGCTCCTTCCACTGAAAAGTTTTGTGGATGAATTGGAGCTATGAGGATTGAATCACACAAATTAGAATTAGAAAAGGATTATTAAATTGTCTAGTCCATCCCCCTTTCAGGACAGTCCCATCTGTATCTTCCCTCCCCCTCATGAAAAGTGGTATGTATGAAAGGAGAGCTATCCATAAAATGTAGGGCTGGAAGGAACCTCAAGATGTCCTGTGCAGAAGAAGGACCAAGTAAGCCTAGACCATATCTGACAGGTGTTTGTCTAACCTTTTTCTTACACCTCCAATGATGGGGATTCCACATCCTTCATTGGAAACCTATTCCAGTGGCTCAACTATCCTCATAGATTTTAGGAAAGACTTTCTAACTAACCTAAATGTCCCTTGCTGCAGATTAAGCCCATTACTTTTTGTCCCATCTTCAGCAGACATGGAGAACAACTGATTATCCTCTTTATAACAGCTCTTCATGTATTTGAAAACTATCATGTCCCCGCACCCCCTGTCTTCTTTTCTCAAGACAGAACATGTCCAGTTTTCTTTTTGTTTTTAAAATTTTCCTCAGAGGTTAGGTTTTCTAAACCTTTTATCATTTTTGTTGCTCTCCTTGGACTCTCTCCAGTTTGTCCACATCTTTTCTACAGTATAGTATGGCACCCAGAATTGGACACAGTACTCCAGCTGAGGCCTCGTCAGTTCCAGGTAAGGTGGGACAACTACTTCCTGTGTCTTACATACAACAATCCTGTTAACACACCCCAGAATATTAGTATTTTTTTGCAATTTCATCACATGTTGACTCATTCAATTTGCCAGATCCTTTTCAGCAGTACTGCCACCAGTTTGGTGATGGTAGTACAGCTGAAAAAGATTTGGGGGTTGTAGTGGATCACAAATTTGAATATGAGCTGACAATGTGGTGATAACCAATTATGCAAGTGACTCATGCAGAAGTTTGGCTCAGGACCTGCATCTCCTGGAGCAATAAGGAGACTAGGAGATACCTGTTGGTTCCCAAACTTCCCATGAATGCTGCTGTTGCCAGAGTGAAGAAGGAAGCCTGTGTACAGCAAAAGCAGAGTGGTGGTGGGGAGGGCATTGAGGAGAGTTCTGTCTTAAGTTCAGATGACTTGGATAAACATTCCATTGCTTGGATGCTTATGTAAACCAGAACCCTCGAGAGATTCAGATTTTATCCCTCTCTGCGGTTTATCTGGACCCATTTCTGAGCACCAAATTTCCTTTGTACAACTGACTTTTTCTTTTAAGGAGTTAAAATGAAGTAACAAGGTAAGACTGCTCCAGATGTGAGCCATGGAAAGGTTAGATGCTGGAGGTAGAGCAGAGATCCAAAACATGGTGCCACAGAAGCTGTTTCCCTATTTTAGATATTTTTCCTTTCTGAAATACTCATGGTAAGTGACTTTTAAGCAGCTGGAGTCCAATGGCTTGAGGTTCTAAAGCACACCTCAGTTTGTTTTAACTTGTTCTTTTGGCTGTCCATGGCGATTAGTCTGTTTGCAAATTGTGCGTTTTAATAAAGAGGATCTTGCCATCTTAACTGATTGGCAGTTGTGCTCTATGACTATGAATGGGAGCAGGGGCCTGCAGTAACTGTCCTTGTCCTATTACTCCTCACTTCATATGGGAGTGGAGCTCAGTAAGGTAATCTGTAAAAAGCATTTTATTTTTTTAACAAACTGAAGAATTCATCAATGAAATCACTGACATTCCCTTCAGCAGAAGAATCCATTTGTGTTGGCAACCTTTGTGGATAGGTTAAAAGTGAGAAGATTTGGGGAGAGGAGGAGGCTTTTTTTTTTTCTTTACAATTTCTAAGAGAAATTAATTTGTCAACTTGCTTTGGATCCCATTGACACCATGTTTTGTGATTTATACAGTGAAATCTGTTAACAGCCACTAAAGAAATTAATATTTTTCAGGCCACTATAACAGGTGGCTGCATAATGTAGTGTCATTAATATTCTCCCAGCTTCTGAACATTATAGACTTAAAGTGTGGGTTGATTCATCATTTGGCTTTCAACAGGGTTGAAATTCACCCCCTGTGCAAAGGATCAGCCCTAGGCCTTGGAGTCTTTAAGGCCTCAATCGAGTGAGATTTGAAGTAGTTTGTGATAGGCCTTGTACTTACTCCCTCTGCATGGGTGGCAAATTTCACCCTGGGAGAGAAGTAAGCAGATACAGATCCAGGAAACCCTATTCTTGGTTTATTTCCCTGACAAGTTTTGTTATAGTATTTTATTGACACCCCCCTCCCCCCCGCCCGCCTCTTTCAGTACACAGGATGACTTTTTTCCAGAGTGAGTCCTTGTTGGATGCATTGCAGAAAGAGATAAGGGTTGGGATTCAAGAGGGGTTTAAAAGAGAAGGACATAGTGTCAGGGAGGCTATTCCAGGTGTAAGGAGCAGCACGGGGAGGCTTTGCAATCCAAAGACCCCAAGAAGGAACGTGAGGCCCTTCTTCCACGTTCCACATCAATACAGAAAATTAAGATCAAAGGGGCTCTTTACCCTTAAACTCAAAGGGAGGTTTCTCTTGTGCATTTGAAGACCGCAATTTACTTTGCTTTTCAATTAAATTTAATTAGCTATTGTTGAAACTTAAGCATTCTGTCTGACTGTAAGCAAGCAAATGAGTCTAAATCTCTTCTTGCCTTGTCTTGTGGCTACTGGTGTGGTTTTGGTTTAGCAAACTGAAAAGCCTACACATGTCACATTGCCACTTGTTTTCAAGACAGATTAAAGTATAGTTAGATAAAAGAAACACCAAGGGGCACTAATTCCTTGGGTGACTGCAGACAAATCCAAGCAGGCCTCTGATTCAAGCTGTGTAGTGCCTGCTTCTCCACCCCAATCAGAAACTTCAGGTTTCTGTAACCAGTTCAGGGTTCACCATTGATAGAGGTGTATTTTGCAGCACTTCATATAATGTTGTAATAAACAAAGAAGTACTTCATTAGATGCCATAAGTGGTTGCTCTAGGTGTTTTGCTTTCAGGATTTTTGCACTGGACAGCAGAAACAAAAAAATGGCTGTGCTGTCTCTTTACAGGCCCTAACTTGAAAAAACAGACTGCATGAAAGCAATTACCTGTGGCTTCATTCACTAGTAGAGGAAAAGCATCTGATATTTAGGAATTAAAAATATATTGCCTAGTTCTCACCACACTGCTTTTTTTCCAGCTTCCTTGGCTAAAACGTGACAAAATTCGGTTGACCCATAAATATTTGCCTGCAGAGCAAATAAGTTTGGTTAGTTGCAGTTTTCCCAAGGATTCCTGCAGAATGGAAAAGGGAGCCAACTGAGAGGGAGATTCTTGGGTTTTCCCTTTACCTTTGGGAGAGTCCCCAAACTCTTAGCCTAAGAGGAAAACCTGTAGGCAAGATTGACTGTCTTCATGGCCTGATATATGTTGTGTCTGTTTGACTTGTGACACCCAGTAATATTGTATGCCATGAGCAGAGCTGAGCAAATAATCCACAACAAATGCAGCTAGTTGGAAAATTTCTTCCACGATGACTTCTAAGCAAAAATGAAAATCAAATTTTGTGAATACCTCAACCCATTTTGTTACCAGATCTAGCAAAAAAAAAAAAAAAAAAAATTCTGCAATTTTTGTCTCACTTTGTGTTTCTAGAAAAACTGTGGATAGAAGACAGTCATGGCAAGCTTATTCCTAATTTGGAATGATCCAGCAGCAATTATTTTGATTTTTTTTTTATTAAAGGCCAGCTATTTGAAATTTGAGATGTGGTGTTTTGTTGTGTCTGGGAAAACAAATCACGTTATGCTGTTTTCTGTTCACTGATTGAATTCTTCCAGGGAAGTATCTGGTGTAAATGCTTATGAAAAGCAAACTTAAAATTCACTTTCAGCATGTATTCAAGTGTATAAGCGTAAATACAAAACGGACACAAATACCAGTCAAGCAAATTCAGACAAATATTGGTGTATATCTAATTTTGAACGATTTAGCCAGTTCTCATCATAAATGTGGGACACTCTGTAAATGGGAATAGGGAAGGACTAAATTTTCTCCTTTGCTCTGTTGGCTGTTGTCAATACTCAATCTGTCTTCCAAAGTCTTTAAAACATGATTTGAGGACTTCAGTAACTCAGCCAGAGATTAGGGGTCTATTACAGGAGTGGGTGGGTAAGGTTCTGTGGCCTGCAATGTGCAGGAGGTCAGACTAGATAATCATGATAGTACCTTCTGATCTTAAAGTTTGAGTCAAAGTATTATGCAGAGAGATTTTTTTTCTTTTTTTTTTGGCAGCAATTGAACTGCCAAGGAATATTTTTTTTTTTTTTGAATCCCTGAATGTATCTCCAAATAATTATATGATCTAGCAAGAGTAGGATGAACACTCATTCATCTTAAAGCTATAGCCCTACCAATGACTGGAGGGATTGATGAGCCACTCCAGTCGGTTTGAACTGTCCATATGCTTGGGGCAGAACATTTAAAAGCATTTCAGTTTTCATATGCTTCAATTGGCCCGTAAGACATATGAACCCCATATATTTTTAATGCTGACTTTGGGTAGAAGAAAATCTAAATGTACTGTATGCTACCTAAGCTCTGTGTAAGCTTTGAAGTCATTGTATAGCCCATTAAAAATCCTAGAATCATAGGCCTGAAAGGGACCTCGAGAAGTCACCTTGTCCAGTCCCCAGCATTCATGGTAGGACTAAGTATTATCTAGACTGGTGATTCTCAACCCACGGCCTGCTTGCGGTCCAATCAACACACAGCTGTGGCTTATGTGACATCCTCAGGGCCATACAGGTGGTATATATATAGTGTGTGGATGCACACACATAACACACACAGAGCTGTATTTGCTCTCTGTAAATAGGTCGAGAATCACTGATGTAGACCATTCCTGACAGGTGTTTGTTTAACCTGCTCTTAAAATCTCCAATGATGGAGATTCCACAACCTCCCTTGGGAATTTATTCCAGAGCTTAACTACCCCGACAGTTAGGAAGTTTTTCCTAATGTCCAACCTAAACCGCCCTTGCTGCAATTTAAGCCCGTGGCTTCTTGGCCTATTCTCAAAGGCTAAATAGAATAATTTTTCTCCCTCCTTCTTGTTACAACCGTTTATGTATTTGAAAACTGTTGTTATGTCTCCCCTCAGTCGTCTCTTCTCCAGACTAAACAAATCCAGTTTTTTCAATCTTCCCTCACAGGTCATGTTTTCTAGACCTTTAATCATTTTTGCTGCTCTTCTCTGGACTTTCTCCAATTTGTCCACATCTTTCCTGAAATGTGGTGCCCAGAACTGGACACAATACTCCAGTTGAGGCCTAATCAGCATGGAGTAGAGCGAAAGCATTACTTCTCGTGTCTTGCTTACAACACTCCTGCTAATACATCCCAGAATGATTTTTTTTTTGTGTGGGTGTTTTTTATTTTTTTGGCAATAGTGTGACACTGAATCATATTTAGCTTGTGGTCCACTATTACCCCCCACTATTACCTTTCCTTAATACTCCTTCCTAGGCAGTCATTTCCCACTGGGTATGTGTGTAACTGATTTGTTCCTTCCTAAGAGGAGTTCTTTGCATTTGTCCATATTGAATTTCATCCTATTTACTTCAGACCATTTACCAGTTTGTCAGATCATTTTGAATTTTAATCCTGTCCTCCAAAGCACTTGCAACCCCTCCCAGCTTGGTATTGTCCACAAATTTTATAAGTATACTCTCTATGCCATTATGTAAATCATTGATGAAGATATTGAACAGAACTGATCCCTGCGGGACCCCACTCAATATGCCTTTCCAGTTCGATTGTGATCCACTGATAACTATGCTCTGGGAACGGTTTCCAACCAGTTATGCACCCACCTTATAATATCTCCATCTGCCCTCTTCAGAAAGGGGATACAATGAAGGGGATATTTTGGAAAAGCCAAAATCTGATCTCAATGAAGATTTTTATGTCCCTGCAATGGATTATGGGCTACAAATTGAAACTCTCCTGTGTGCTCAGTAATTGCTTTCTAATTTCTAGTTCTGGTGATGTCACAATATGATTCTTATCATAGTTTCTATTTTCAGTGTCACTATTTTTATCATGTATACAGGTTGCTTTTGTGCACAGGGCATACTTAGCAATCAACATTACCTACTCTTCCCTTCAGATATACAAGTCAAAGGTCAATGACCAGATGGCTTCAAGATTAATTCCAGGCCTCACTTCTTACGAACTTTCTTCCTGCCTTTCACCAATCCCCTCATCTCTATAATATGAACCAAATTCTGTCCTCTAATAGGTTTGCTTCCCAGTGACCTCAATTATAATACCTAGGTCTTATATAGTGCTTTTCATCAGTAGATCAAATGGCTCACAAAGGAAATCAGTATCATTAGCCCCATTTTACAGATGGAGAAACAGGCATCAAGAGGGGAAATGATTTGCCCAAGATCACCCAGCAGGCCCATGGCAAAGCTGGGAATAGAACCCAGTCTGCTGAGTCCCAGTCCAATGCTCTATCCTCTAAGCAAGACTGCCTCCCAGTAGCAAGTATGTACCTGAAGGTAGAAATTGTTCCAAAGCCTAGGCAGGGACTGTCTTTTTGTGTCTGAATAGCTCTTAGCAAATGAGGTCCTGGTCCATGACTGGGGTGTGTAGGTGCTATGGTAATACAATACAAAACTGATGGAATAAAGTTTAAAATTTTAAAATTGGAATAAAATCTGCATATTTTACAGGTATCTCTTGACTTCCTATTAAATTTGGTTTTAGTCCTTATCACCTCTGATTAAATCCATACTAAGCTCATATTCAGCTTACTATGTACCACAACACCCCAAATCTTTTTCAGAGTCATTGCTTCCTCCATCCTACAAGTATTCTTTGTGCTGAGATATATATACACTTACACTGAGCTGTATTAAAACATAATACAGCACCTACCTTGCCAAGTGATCCAGATCGCTCTATCAGTCATGTGTCCTCTTCCTTATTTACCACTCTCCCAATGTTTGTGTTATTGGCAGACTTTATCAATGATGATTCTGTTTTCTTTCAAGTCATTGATTTTTAAAAGGGGCAAAATAACCTATCCGTTAGCCAACTTCTAATCCATTTATTGTATGCTATGTTAATTTTATATAATTTTGTTTAATCAAAATGTCATCAGTCATTTGACTTGTTATCAAACAGAAGTCTGTCTATTACATCAACACTATTACCTTTATCAACCAAACGTGTAATCTCATTTAAAAAAAAAAAGTTAGTTTGACTGTTTCTGTTTTCCATAAACCCATGATGATTGGCATTAATTATATCAATGCTCTATTGAGTCCCATATCAGTCATTCCATTATCTTGCCTGGGCTCCATTACAGACTGACAAGTGTAAATTACCAGGTCACCCCGTTTACCCTTTTAAATATTGGCACAACAGTCGCTTTCTTCCAGTTTCCTAAAATGAAACTAGTGTTCCAAGACTTATTGAAATGAGCATTGTCTGTCACTCCGCAACCAGCTCTCTTAAAACTCTTGGATACAAGCTCTCTGGGTCTGCTGACTTACAAAAGGCTAACTTTAGTAGCTGTTGGTTCACGTCCTCCTGAGATACTAGTGGAATAGAAAGTGTTGTTATACGTTATGACTACATCTGGGGAATTTCCCAAATAGCGAATAGAAATATTTATTGAACACTTGATGCCTCATCTGCATTATTAATAATTTTACCATTTCCATCTTGTGATGGACCAATACCATTGTTATGATTCTTTTTGTTCTGAATATACTTTAAAAAACTACTTCTCTTTGTTCTTAACTCTGCTGTCCCTAGATTTCTCTGTCCCTTTGCTTCGCTTATACATTTTCTACAATTCCTAGCTTCTGATTTAATATTCATTACTATCAACTTCCTATTTCTTCCACTTGTTATATATGATTTTATTTATCAATTATAGATGCCTTCAATTCTCTTCTAAACCAGGTCAGTTTTTTAACCAATAGGGCCTTCTTCCTTGACTGCGGAATGCTGGTGGTTTTTTGGACTTCTAGTCAAGTGTTATTAAACAATACCCAATTATTTACATTCTTCTGATTAAATTCTTCCTTCCACTGATTTGACTCATAATTGTTTTCAGCTTTGTGAAATTAGTCCTTTTAAAAGAGGTGTATGTGTGTGTATTTGTGTATACACACAAATTGTTTCTCTCTTCTTCGTTTTATGAGACTACAGATTAAGGGTTTTAAGAATAAGATTTTATTCAGGCAAAATTCCCCTCCACTTTCTTGGGATTCTAGCCTAAGTGTGGATTTGAGAGTTGGGCCCTATTTTGATGGTGTTTATAATATGGTATCAACAGGAGTCTGAGGGCATGACTGATAAATCAAGTACTTTCCCAATATGTACAGTACCACTGAGTACAATACCTAAGGAAACGCAGCTACTTGTTGACATTCTGTACACTGCATAGCACAGAAAGCACAAAGGGTAATGAAAGATTATTGTAGCATGAGTTGACTTTGAGTAATCTCCAGATGTTTAGATTATAGAATAAAACATTCTTTTATAAAAATGACCTTATAATATACTATGTTTAATCTACTGATGCCACAAATCATGTTTGATTTGATATACGCAGTTGCATTAGGCCTGGTCAAAAATTACCATCACAACTCTTTTTTGATAAAGTGGGTTTTCAACACCAAAGTTTTTCACCAAGAAATCTTTCCACAGGATATTGACTTTACAGGTTTTTGGTGTGTTGAAAAGTTTTTGGTTTTCAGATAAGATGTGAAAAGTTTAAATTCAGACATACTGATGCAGTGTCTCATGGGAGTTGTAGTTCATGTCCCTCATGTCTCTCTTACAGTTTGGGTTCCCCAGTTGGACTACATCTTCCTTGTTGCATTATGGCCAAGGACATCTATGATGCACTGCGGTGGCTCAGCCAGAGGGGAAACTATTATGCACCCGGGAGATATAGTCTGGCCAGGGAGCCTGTTCTACAAAGGAGAATGGGAACATAGCATACCCAAATTACAACTTCCATGAGCCAGCACCATAGCATTCCCAAATGGTCATTTTCAGTTTTCAGCCAACTCCTTGGTTTGGGGCCAAAAATTTTTGATTTTAGATTATTTGCCAACAGTCAAAATTGTCCATGGAAAATTTCAAAACATTAAATTTTCAGCAGAAAAAAACCCTCCCTTTTCTGACCAGCTGTAGAGTGAACTCTTGTAACATAAAAACACTTGTTTTTCTAAAAGACAAACATCAAATCAGTTTGCCATTACAGTACTTTGCTTTACCGGTCAGATATGTAAGTAAACCTGGCTAGAAAATGAAAAGCCATTCAATAGTAATTATGGGATGTATTTGCAAAAAAACAAATATCAGAAACTTAAAATTTAGGAAGACAGGATAACAGCACTAACTTAAGAGGATGTGTGGAAAGCACTGTGACATTCATGCCCTCAGATCAAATTGTACATTATTCAGCTTTCTTTAAAAAAACCTACTGCAATACAGCCTACTCTGTATGGACATGTCTAGGTCAATGGAGTTACATGAAAATGCACTTGGCCCATGTGTTTACATAAACATTTTCATTTTATGACACTTAATTTCTTTGATAAATTGGTCTTTAGGTTGGATAGGTTAGTAGATCCCTTTTTCCATCTGGGAGGGCTTTGTAGACATTTGTCCCTGTTACCACCTTTAATAAAATAATGGCATGTACTATACTCGCTGCATGCGTCAGACGATTGCTTAAATCACTTTTGTCTTACCTCATGACAGTGATTAAGCTGAATGCAGGATCTGTTCCAGCCTTCATTCGCAAGAAAATGCTTCTGAAGGAAAGAAGTCTTCTTGATACACCAACCAAACTGTGATGCCTTGCTTGGTGTACTCAGAATTGTGAGCCCCTGTTTCGCTCTTCTCAGCCTCAGCGTGGCTGGTACTAAGCTATTGTACCACTGTTACCTTGATGACCCACCGACTTGTCTGCCTTGCTTGCCACCTGTTCAGGACACTGTTAGCCCAAACCTTGCCTTGCAGGTAACAATCAGTGAACCCCAGTTCCTGGGCTCCCCAGAGATACCTCTCTGCAGTGTCCAGTCCCTCTCATGGGATGCTCACAAACACGACGAAATTCGCTGCCTCTAAAGAGACAGCGCACACATCAGTCTGTTTGGCTAGCTGAAGACTCGCTCTCCAGTTTAATACACAGCTCCCAGATGGCTTTGTAAAATAAGAGTAAGTTTATTAACAAAGAATAGAGATTTAAGTGATACTAAGCAAGAGTAAAGGAGACAGGTCTGATTACAAGCAAAACAAAACATACTTTCTAGTGACTAAAATTTAATTTCAGCAAGTTACTCTTTTTTTTTTTATTTGTTTTTGTTTTGTTTGTTTAAGTAGGTTTCTCATTGACATTGTCTCAAGAAACTCTTACCTTCCAGGCAAAGAGGATTCAGCTTTCAAAGGATGCTGTACCCTATCATTCCCCTCAATGATGAATAACTAAAATGTCCCCTCCCCCTTTGAATTACCCAAAGGGTGTGTCTGTTTCAAGAGCCAAGAAAATTTCCTGGGGTGTAGATTCTGTTCCCCGGTGTGATTAAGTGGTTTTCTCCCCCACTCATTTAACTTGATGTCTTTGTTCACCTTACCTGTTAATGTATTTACTTTGTCCTCTGGCTTACAATGCTTGACCCAGACAGGTGAATCCACAGTCCCTTGTCAAGCCAAACTTGTTTAACAAGTCTGCCCCCCAAACATATTTTATGAACATATCTCCAGCATGCATGCATAACTCTCTACAGATCGTGTATACATGCGTCACACAATATTCATGACCAGCATGTTGCCAGTTTACATATGATACCTGACATGACACCTTTGAGTTATATATTATGACAACAGCCTGGCAATGAGTGGGAGTTACAATATGGGGGATGACCTTCTGCCAGTTGTCATTGGTGGGCTCACAGGGTCACAAAACAATCCTATTTCAACTTCCAACACAACTTTCTTCAATTCCGGCATTATTCCCAGATTTAGTAACGCACATACATTGATTGGCAATACTTAAAATGTGCTAAAAGCCATCCAAGAAGCCTGAAAAGTGGCATCAGACTCTGGGATCATACACTAATCCACTAATCTTTTTGAACACTCTTTTATTTGGACAATCTTCAGTTATTAAGTTTGACACATATTACAAAACTGATTATTACTGTGTAGTCAGCTAATCCTCAATTTGAGGAAGGATTGGTTTTTCTACTTTATTAAAAACCTGTCTACATAAGAACTAAAGCTCTTTATTTCTAAGAAATGTACGATGTACTGTGTTTCAGTGTTATTACAGATCTGATATTAAAAGATGTATAGACTTACAAAACTAAATACTGCATACTCTGGGCCCAAACACAAAAAACAACCAGTGATTTTAGCAGAAGCAGGATCAACCTCTCTGTTCTAACATTAATATGGTTTGGTTAAAAATGATTGATTCATAAAAAGAATGAAATATAAACAATTATATTAACATATTAGAATTAGACCTGAAATCTCAGGGTAAGAAGTTCTGATTTAAGAATGGCAGAGAAGCTTTATTTTGATACACATATGCCTAAAAGACTGAACTATACGAAAATATAGGAGCAACTGAGGCCTGGGCTAGCCTTTCTTTCATTTAATTAACAACTTCATAGGCTGTGGGTTTAGAGCTTGTGAAAGGTGCTTGATCTGAAAGGACCAAGAATGAAGAACTCCCTTCATCTAGGTATTGCATAAGCAGGATCAGTCCAAGAGTTTCATTGAATGAACATCTTTAGAAATAAGAGACTAGCTTAATCATACCAATTCAGCTGTTGGTCTGTTTGCCAATAAAAGGTACCAATTCATGTCTAGGGTGACGGTTGTTCTTGTGACCTGGATACTTGCCCCCTGGGAACCAGATTGAAATAATGTACCAACTCACTTCATGTAGACCACCTAACAGCAATGCAAAAATAAGATTAGTCACTCAGGCCCAGATCCTCAAAGGTACTTAAGCTCCTAACTCCCATTCATGTCAATTGAAGTTAGATACCTAAATACCTTTGAGGCCCTGATTCAGTAAAGCATTTAAGTATGTGCTTAAGTCCCATTGGAGACTTTTAAACACATGCTTAAAGTTAAGCACATTCTTAAATGCTTTACTGAACAGGGGATTCACTCCTGATCTGGAGCGGATCTGTACCGGTGGCCGAGGAGTGATCGATCAGTTCTGCGGGAGCCTTGTTTCAGAGGCACTGCAGTGCTCCATGAAAGCATGTTTATTCCCCGATGAACACTGCATCCAGGCAAAATATACTTCTGCCATTCTGAAAGGCTGTTTTGTTTTGCTAGGTTGGATGCAACTTGACAGCTGGCCCGAGAACAGGGGAAGCACTTGGATTAAATGGACAACGATTGGCAAAGAAGCAAGGAGTTTTGAGACACAAAGAATCAGGAATAACCCAAATAACACCCCTATCCTTAGCACAAATAGAGAGTCTGGGTTTTACTGTGTGTCTGACATGAAATGCTTGATGATCTGGAATCCCTGATTTTAGTCACAACAAAGTGTTGTCTATAGAAATTATTAGCTTGTTCTGTTTTGTTGTAGTCTATTAGTGAAATGGATAGCACCCTCCAGGCACAAATTGCTGTCCTCACTTTGGTCATAAAACATTACAATTGAAACTTCAAAGGTGTTAGGCAAGTATCCAGCATTGGATCCACCTTTTTGTTAGGAACAATCTCTTTACCAACTTTCCCTACCCCTACTTGCGATGGCCCAGATTTTTAAAAGTAGTTAGGTATTGCTGCACTCAGCATCACAACGCCTAACTGATTTAAAAGCCTAAATCTCATTTTCAAAAGGGATTTAGGAGTCAAAACCCCACTGACACTGAGCACAGCAACGCCTAAATATCTTTAAAAATACCTTATGAGATAAGCTTTCCCCACCCTGAATTGCACCACTAATTAAAGTTGTTGGCTAAATACATCCCATACTGCTGCTTAGATTGACCTAATTTGTGCTTGGCAGAATCAGTCAGGAAAGTCAGTCAGTGAAGAATAAGATACTGTGTGTTGCTGTAAACAACTCAATACAACACATATATCTAGGGAGTGAGAAATATGACATATATGTATTATTTTTTATTCTGAAGGTAGACAATATGTAAAAATGATGCCTAACTGTTGTTAATCTTGCAATGACTGCTTCCTGAGGAAAAATAAAAATCAGGTTTAGGTATACACATTCTACAGGACTTGCTGTGTGTACAGTGGGATATCTGTAGGGGCCGGGGGAAACTAAATAACTTGCTATTTATCAGCTACAGTACATCATCACATTACAATTTACCCTGAGCTAGGGATAGTATGTAGTTGATCTACCACAAAAGCAGTCTCCAAAACAGGGTGCAAGTGAACTGCGTTGGAGCTTTGCTTAGTACAGTATGGGTATGTCTACACTACGAAATTAGTTCGAATTTATAGAAGCCGGTTTTATTGAAATCGGTTGTATACAGCCGATTGTGTATGTCCACACAATAAAATGCTCTAGGTGCTCTAGTCGGCAGACCGCGTCCACAGTACGAGGCTAGCGTCGACTTCCGGAGCATTGCACTATGGGTAGCTATCCCACAGCTATCCCACAGTTCCCGCAGTCTCTGCCGCCCCTTGGAATTCTGGGTTGAGATCCCAATGCCCGGATGATGCAAAACAGTGTCGCGGGCGGTTCTGGGTACATGTCGTCAGGCCCCTCCCTCCCCCGTCACAGCAACGGCAGACAATAGATTCGCGCCTTTTTATCTGGGTTACCTGGGTTACCTGTGCAGACAACATGGAGCCCGCTCAGCACAGCTGAGCTCACCATCACCATATGTCCTCTGGGTGCCGGCAGACGTGGGACTGCATTGCTACACAGCAGCAGCTGCTAACTGCCTTTTGGCGGTAGACGGTGCAGTAGACTGGTAGCCTTCATCGGCGATCTGGGTGCTGGCAGCCGTGGGGCTTGCCTTTTGGCAGTAAATGGTGTATTATGACTGTTAGCCGGCCTATTACAAGTCGGGTCATCGCACGTTAGCAGAGTCTTCCCTGAGCAGCAGCTCGTGCAATAGGCCTGAAGACCATCGTCATACACCGCCCAGTATTTGCTGCCAAGCACCCAGAAAGATGCCGAGGGCTATCAGTCACGCTGCACCGTCGTCTTAAGATGTAAAAAATAGATTTTCTCTGTATTCATTTGCTTCCCCCTCCCTCCGTCAACAGGGTTTTCAGTTTAATCTTTGGGGGGGACCAGTCTGTGACAGTTGTTTGTGTCTCTCCCTGATGCACAGCCACCGTTCTTTATTTTAATTCCCTGTGCCTGTACGCCATGTCGTCACTCGGCCCCCCTCCCTCCTTCCCCTAGGCCGTCAGATACTACGTTTGCGCCACAGCTCGAGCCGAGAAGCGGTTCGCGCCTTTTCTTTGAATTCTGGGTTGAGATCCCAATGCCCGGATGATGCAAAACAGTGTCGCGGGCGGTTCTGGGTACATGTCGTCAGGCCCCTCCCCCCTCGTCACAGCAACGGCAGACAATAGATTCGCGCCTTTTTACCTGGGTTACCTGTGCAGACAACATACCACGGCAAGCATGGAGCCCGCTCAGCTCAGCTGAGCTCACCGTCACCATATGTCCTCTGGGTGCCGGCAGACGTGGGACTGCATTGCTACACAGCAGCAGCTGCTAACTGCCTTTTGGCGGTAGACGGTGTAGCATGAGTGATAGCCGTGGGGCTGGCAGCCGTAGTGCTGCATTGCACCAGCCCCTTGCAGGCGATGGTATATTATGACTGGTACCCGTCGTCGTCGTACTGGTATGGCTGTCAATCATGGCCACCTGGGCAGACATGCTACTGTTTCGATGATGACGGTTACCAGTCATAATATACTATTTTCTGCCAATTGCCCAATATTGTCTGCTAAGCACCCAGAAGAGGCCGAGGGCGATGCTGGGTGCTGGCGGACGTGGGGCTGGCAGACGTGGGGCTGCATTGCTACACAGCAGCAGCCCCTTGCCTTTTGGCAGATGATGGCATATTATGATTGGTATCCGTCATCGTCATACTGGTATGGCTGTCACTCATGCTGCAGCGTCGGCTGCCACCTTAAGATGTAAAAAATAGATTTGTTCTGTGTTCATTTGCTTCCCCTTCCTCCGTGAAATCAACGGCCTGCTAAGCCCAGGGTTTCCAGTTTAATCTTTGGGGGGACCATTCTGTGTGACAGTTGTTTGTGTTTCTCCCTGTTCCTGTACCTGTACGCCATGTCGTCACTCGGCCCTCCCTCCCTCCCGCCCTCCTTCTCCTGGTCCATCAGATACTACTTTCGCGCCTTTTTTCTGACCAGGCGCCATAGCTAGCACTGGGATCATGGAGCCCGCTCAGATCACCGCGGCAATTATGAGCACTATGAACACCACGCGCATTGTCCTGGAGTACATGCAGAGCCAGAACATGCCAAGGCGAAACCCGGACCAGGCGAGGAGGCGATTGCAGCGCGGCGACGAGAGTGATGAGGAAATTGACATGGCCATAGACCTCTCACAAGGCACAGGCCCCAGCAATGTGGAAATCATGGTGTTACTGGGGCAGGTTGATACCGTGGAACGCCGATTCTGGGCCCGGGAAACAAGCACAGACTGGTGGGACCGCATCGTGCTGCAGGTATGGGACGATTCCCAGTGGCTGCGAAACTTTCGCATGCGTAAGGGCACTTTCATGGAACTTTGTGACTTGCTTTCCCCTGCCCTGAAACGCCAGGATACCAAGATGAGAGCAGCCCTCACAGTTGAGAAGCGAGTGGCAATAGCCCTGTGGAAGCTTGCAACGCCAGACAGCTACCGGTCAGTCGGGAATCAATTTGGAGTGGGCAAATCTACTGTGGGGGCTGCTGTGATCCAATTTGCCAGGGCAATGAAAGACCTGGTGATAGCAAGGGTAGTGACTCTGGGCAACGTGCAGTCAATAGTGGATGGTTTTGCTGAAATGGGATTCCCAAACTGTGGCGGGGCCATAGACGGAACCCATATCCCTATCTTGTCACCGGAGCACCAAGCCACCGACTACATAAACCGCAAGGGGTACTTTTCAATGCTGCTGCAAGCCCTGGTGGATCACAAGGGACGTTTCACCAACATCAACGTGGGATGGCCGGGAAAGGTACATGATGCTCGCGTCTTCAGGAACTCTGCTCTGTTTCGAAAGCTGGAGGAAGGGACTTTCTTCCCGGACCAGAAAGTGACCATTGGGGATGTTGAAATGCCTATCGTGATCCTTGGGGACCCAGCCTACCCCTTAATGCCATGGCTCATGAAGCCATACACAGGCAGCCTGGACAGGAGTCAGGACCTGTTCAACTACAGGCTGAGCAAGTGCCGAATGGTGGTGGAATGTGCATTTGGACGTTTAAAAGCGCGCTGGCGCAGCTTACTGACTCGCTCAGACCTCAGCGAAAAGAATATCCCCATTGTTATTGCTGCTTGCTGTGCGCTCCACAATATCTGTGAGAGTAAGGGGGAGACATTTATGGCGGGGTGGGAGGTTGAGGCAACTCGCCTGGCCGCTGATTACGCGCAGCCAGACACCAGGGCGGTTAGAGGAGCACAGCAGGGCGCGGTGCGCATCAGAGAAGCTTTGAAAACGAGTTTTGTGACTGGCCAGGCTACTGTGTGAAACTTCTGTTTGTTTCTCCTTGATGAACCCTCCAACCCCCCCCCCCGACCCGGTTCACTCTACTTCCCTGTAAACCAACCACCCCACCCCACCCTCCCCTCCCCTCCCGCTTGCAGAGGCAATAAAGTCATTGTTTTTTCACATTCATGCATTCTTTATTAGTTCCTTACAGAGGTAGGGGGATAATTGCCAAGGTAGCAGGGATGGGTGGGGGAGGAGGGATGGAAAAGGACACACTGCATTTTAAAACTTTAACTCTTATTGAAGCCCAGCCTTCTGATGCTTGGGCGATCATCTGGGGTGGAGTGACTGGGTGGACGGAGGCCCCCCCACCGTGTTCTTGGGCGTCTGGGTGACGAGGCTATGGAACTTGGGGAGGAGGGCTGTTGGTTACACAGGGGCTGTAGCGGCGGTCTCTGCTCCTGCTGCCTTTCCTGCAACTCAACCATACGCTCGAGCATATCACTTTGATGCTCCAGCAGACGGAGCATTGCCTCTTGCCGTCTGTCTGCAAGCTGACGCCACCTATCGTCTTCAGCCCGCCACCTCTCCTCTCGTTCATGTTGGACTTTTCTCATCTCCGACATTGACTGCCTCCACGCATTCTGCTGTGCTCTATCAGCGTGGGAGGACATCTGCAGCTCCGTGAACATCTCGTCCCTCGTCTTACGTTTTCTCTTTCTAATGTTCACGAGCCTCTGCGAAGGAGAAACATTTGCAGCTGGTGGAGGAGAAGGGAGAGGTGGTTAAAAAAGACACATTTTAGGGAACAATGGGTACACTCTTTCATTACAAGGTCGCATATTTCGGCTTGCAGGCAGCCATCGTAGGCCACAGTGTTTTGGCTTATTTAACCTTCTTAACATGCGGGAAAGGTTGCAAACAGCAGCGCATTTCCCATCTCAAGGATGAATTGGGTTGTCCATTTAAAATGGGGTTTCAATGTAAAAGGAGGGGGCTGCGGTTTCCCGGTTAACATGCGGCACAAACACAAGTAAACCACCCCCCCCACACACACACGATTCTCTGGGATGATCACTTCACCCCTCCCCCCCACCGCGTGGTTAACAGCGGGGAACATTTCTGGTCCGAATAGCAGGAACGGGCGCCTCTGAATGTCCCCCTTAATAAAATCACCCCATTTCAACCAGGAGAGCTTTCTGGAGATGTCCCTGGAGGATTTCCGCTCCATCCCCATACACGTTAACAGACTTGCTTGCTTTTTTTTGTAATGTTTACAAATATTTACAAAGTTACACTCACCAGAGGTCTCCTGTGTGCCCTGAGGGTCTTGGGTGAGTTCGGGGGTTACTGGTTCCAGGTCCAGTGTCACAAACATATCCTGGCTGTTGGGGAAACCGGTTTCTCCGCTTCCTTGCTGCTGTGAGCTACCTACAGTACCTCCATCGTCATCTTCCTCGTTCCCCGAACCGTCTTCCCTGTGTGTTTCTCCAGTGAGAGAGTCATAGCACACGGTTGGGGTAGTGGTGGCTGCACCCCCTAGGATCGCATGCAGCTCCGCGTAGTAGCGGCAAGTTTGCGGCTCTGCCCCGGACCTTCCGTTTGCTTCTCTGGCTTTGTGGTAGGCTTGCCTTAGCTCCTTAATTTTCACGCGGCACTGCTGTGTGTCCCTGTTATGGCCTCGGTCCTTCATGGCCTTGGAGATCTTTTCTAATACTTTTCCATTTCTTTTACTGCTACGGAGTTCAGCTATCACTGCTTCATCTCCCCATATGGCGAGCAGATCTCGTACCTCCCGTTCGGTCCATGCTGGAGCTCTTTTGCGATCCTGGGAGGACTCCATGACGGTTACCTGTGCTGATGAGCTCTGCGTGGTCACCTGTGCTCTCCACGCTGGGCAAACAGGAAATGAAATTCAAACCTTCGCGGGTCTTTTCCTGTCTACCTGGTCAGTGCATCTGAGTTGAGAGCGCTGTCCAGAGCGGTCACAATGAAGCACTGTGGGATAGCTCCCGGAGGCCAATAACATCGAATTCCGTCCACACTACCCCAATTCCGACCCGCAAAGGCCGGTTTTATCACTAATCCCCTCGTCGGAGGTGGTGTAAAGAAACCGGTTTAAAGGGCCCTTTAAGTCGAAAGAAAGGGCCTCGTTGTGTGGACGTGTCCAGGCTTAATTCGGTTTAACGCTGCTAAAGTCGACCTAAACCCGTAGTGTAGACCAGGCCTATGTGTCATCCAGGGCTAATGACTAAGGCTATGATTTGGTCACAGAGGTTGCAGAAGTCACGGAATCTGTGACTTCCAGTGACCTCCGTGACTTCAGCCTGCGATGGTTGGGAGATGCAGGTCCCCTGCCACCCGAGGGGAGAGGGAGCTGCAGGGTACCCCCATTGCCTCTGGCAGCCCCCAGCACTCCAATCCACCACAAGCAGCGGGAGAACCCCATAGTTCCCAGCCGCCACGGGGTGACCCGGGAGCTGCAGGCAGCGGGGAAACCCCACAGCCCCCAGCTGCTGCAGGCAGCTCCTAGCGCCTGCGCAGCTGCCCCACTTTAGGTGGGTCTGGGGACCCACAGATCCTCATTTTGTCACTGATATTTTTAGTAAAAGTCATGGACTGGTCACGGTTTCCATGAATTTTTCTTTTTTGCCCGTGATCTATCTGTGACTTTTATTAAAAATATCCATGACAAACTCTTAGCCTTAATGACAGTCTAATTCTGTGGCAATCAAGGCCCTGATCTCTGCATCCACACAGAATGCCACTGAAGGCTAGCCTGTACAGATCCAATTACATGATTGCAACCTAAATTTCAACTATATTATTTGCACATTACACTATACTATATGCATCTTTATCACCTCCAGACCAGATTTATTGCAATACACGATCCGTGGGGCTACATCTGAAGATCACTTGGAAACTTCAGTTAGAGCAGAATGTGATTGCCAACTTTTCTAGTGCTTCTCACATGAAGCATATTACACCTGTGCTCTGTAGACTCTGCTAGCTTCAAGTTTGATCCTGGCACTGCTCAAAGCCTTTTATCGTATAACTTATGTCCTTTGTTAGATTCAGCTGCCAGGTTAGAACATAAGGCGGGGGGGGGGGGGGGAAGGTTGTGCCTAAATGGAAAGTAAATATCAGTTGGCAAACAAAGCTTGAAATTGTCAACCTTCAAGGTATGCAACAAAACCCTGCCTATGTGCTTGGGCTTTTCTTGTGGAGGGTCTCAATTTTTTTTAGTGGTGTAGGTAGGGCTGTTGATTAATCACAATTAACTCACATGATTAACTCAAAAAAATTAATAGTGAGTGATCATAGTTTTAATCGCACTGTTAAGCAATAGAAATGTATTAAATATTTTGAATGTTTTTCTACATTTTCATACATATCATATTCTGTGTTGTAATGGAAATCAAAGTGGATATTATTTTTTATTACAAATATTTGCACTGTAAAAATGATAAACAAAAGAAATAGTATTTTTTAATTCGCCTCCTACAAGTACTGTAGTGCAATCTCTTTGTCATAAAGTGCAATTTACAAATGTAGATTTTTTTTGTTACATAACTGCACTCAAAAACAAAACAATGTAAAACTTCAGCACCTACAAGTCCATTCAGTCCTACTTCTTGTTTAGCCAATTGCTAAGACAAACAAGTTTGTTTACATTTACAGGAGATAATGCTGCCCTCTTTTTATTTACAATGTCACCAGAAAGTGAGAACAGGTATTTGCATGGCACTTTTGTAGCTGACATTGCAAGATATTTACCTGCCAGATATGCTAAACATTTGTATGCCCCTTCATATTTCAGCTACCATTCCAGAGGACATGCATCCATGCTGATGACACTCATTAAAAAAATAATGCATTAACTAAATTTGTGACTGAACTCCTTGAGAGAGAATTGGATGTCCCCTGCTCTGTTTTACCCACATTCTGCCATATATTTCATGTTAAAGCAGTCTCGGATGATGACCCAGTACTGCAGTTTCACTGCAGATTTGACAAAACACAAAGAAGGTACCAATGTGAGATTTCTAAAGATAGCTACAGCACTCAACTCAAGGTTTAAGAATCTGAAATGCCTTCCAAAATCCCAGAGGGACAAGGTGTGGAGCATGTTTTCAGAAGTCTTAAAAGAGCATCATTCCAATGCAGAAATTACAGAACCTGAACCACCAAAAAAGAAAATCAACCTTCTGCTGGTGACATCTGACTCAGATGATGAAAATTAACATGCATCGGTCTGCGCTGCTTTAGATTGTTATCGATCAGAACCTGTCATCACCATGGACACATGTCCTCTGGAATGGTGGTTGAAGCATGAAGGGACATATGAATCTTTAGGACATCTGGCACATAAATATCTACAATGCCGGCTACATCAGAGCCATGACAATTCCTGTTCTCACTTTCAGGTGACATTGTAGACAAGAAGTGGGCAGCATTAGCTTCTGCAAATGTAAACAAACTTATTTGTCTGAGCAATTGGCTGAACAAGAAGTAGGACTGCGTGGACTAGCAGGTTCTAAAATTTTACATTGTTTTATATTTGAATGCAGTTTTTTGTGTGCATAATTCTACATTTGTAAGTTTAACTTTCATGATAAAGCGATTGCACTGCAGTACTTGTATTAGGTGAATTCAAAATACTATTTCTTTTGTTTTTTACAGCGCAAATGCTTGTAATCAAAAATAAATATAAAGTGAGCACTGTACACTTTGTATTCTGTGTTGTAATTGAAATCAATATATTTGAAAATGTAGAAAACATCCAAAAATATTTAAATAAATGGTATTCTATTATTGTTTAACAGTGCGACTAATCACAATTAATTTTTTTAATCACTTGACAGCCCTAGTTGTAGGGTGTTTTAGTGGTTTTATTGATGCTGTGTCAGCTTACCATAAGTTCTATTTTGTACTGTGGTTTTCGAGCATTGTGCCTAGAGTTTTATGATGGGTGTACCTTATAAGTAAAAAAGAAAAAAATGACTTAGTTTACTGATACATTTTCCTTCCAAAATATAAATTGATCTAGCTTTTAGAGATTGAGGAACATGTACCATTGATATAGCTAGTGGAATTGGTAACCACAAGGAATATTCCTCTTATGACTTAATTCTCCAGTTCATGCAGCAAATAATAATAAAGCCACTAAATCAGAAACAATGTCATATGGGAATTTACCTCACAAAAGGAAGCTTTTAAAAAAATATGCATCTCCCATGGGCCTATAAATCCTGGATGTGGCTCTGAGTCCCAAATCCCTCCATCTCTCCCATATTTTGTGAGCTTGACAAAGATATTAGTCAAGTGGCATATTATTATTTCTTCAGTGCTAGTTTCAGCTGATCCCCTAGGATTTTCCTTCCCATGCTCCAAGTGCTGCACTAGCCCTGCATGCCCTGAAGCACACTTGTTTTCCAGGTCAAAACATTGCCAGGTAGCTGGCCATTGAAGGAGGAGGCAGTGAAGGAAAGCTGTGCACAGACAGCACATTATCTGAGGAAGTCAGAAAATTATTTCAGCGGTTCAGTGATTGTTCAAGCTGTGTAACTGGATTCTGGTCTCTTGTATCAAGCATTTCATTTTTCGGATATTTAATAAAAATAGGCTTCATTTCATTTCACCCTCATTTCACTTTGTTACTTTTGTTATTTGTTTAATGACTTGCTGACTCATTATTGGGCTATAAAGGAAAATCACAATGATATATTTATCAGACCTGAGACCTTGAGTACATATTCTTAGTGGGTACATGAAATTCTAGAACTAAAATAATAGTACTTTAAACTCTTAGTTCAGCTCTGTCCAGCCTTTCTGCTGGATACACAACAGGGCAACTCTTGTTTTGAGTTCATAGTTACACAGCTCAGGTAGAATTACAGTACTCAGGGTGCAGGAAAGAGAGATATACTCTTATTCTCCAGTCAAACAGGAGAGAATGAGATAACTTCTCCATGTCTGGATAGTTTAACTCAGATTCTCCAGTAGGCATAACTAATCAACTGCATGTACATAGCAACTCTACTTTTCTTTATAATTCTGCCAGGTATAGTAAAATGTAGAATGACAATGTTTGCCTTCCACAGCCAAATTACTTTCTGGTCATTCTTAATATTTCAATAGATTTTTCCACCCTGATTGGGTTCCCAGAGGACTCTCAATTTTCCCCTTAATAGCTAGGGAATAATGCCACACTGTTTTTCTGCCCTTGAGTAAATGCCAAGATGATGTCAGATGAAGGCTAAGTGTTTTTGAATGCCAAAAGTTCTCATTTTCCCTGCCTACCTGATGCCTTACCTTCCAGTCACAGATAACTGTCATCTGCCTGTCAACATGTGGGGACAGGTAGGAGTTCTTCCCCTCCCAAACAGCCTCCTGTTCAGTGTCCCATTAGCTTTGTCAACCTTTCAGTCTGTCTGGGAGGGATGGATGAATCATATATTGTTACTTCTTTATTATTTCAACCCACTACTCTAACAGCAGAGCTATAGAGTCAGAAATGGGGCAATGGGGGTGGCGCTGGAGGGTAGGGGAGAGAGCCCAGCACAACTAGACCTCTGGTTGCCCCTTCTGGGCACCACTGTCCAGTTGTGGATCACATTAAGAGCCCAGCAGCAGGCAGGGCAAGTGGTTGGAGAACAGGTATTTAAGATCCTCCGTGCTTACCAGCTCATGGATACAAGAGTGGAAACCCTCCATGAAGTGCTTTGAGAGACGGCCTGTTTTCAGTTAGTGCCTTACAAGTTGGCCAGTTGAAACCTTCATAGCACTTCTTCAGTAAACCACTCTGCCATCCCTATCAGAGGTACTGGGCCTGCCTCTGGCAACTGCAGAGGGCCAAGGTTCTGTGTCGAAATCTGGAAAAGATGTTCTAAAATGTCAGGTAGTTGGGGTAAAACTGAGGCATTCCTAATGCTGAACAAACTGGAGAAAGCATGTGCCTGGCCTTTTTTCATCTCCACAGTATTTTCCATCACCTTGAAACAAATTCATCTGGGTTCATGATGGTTCCACTTTAAATAAAACAAAGCTGTAGGTATTCCCCTTTTATGCAGCTGAAATGCCAAGGGAATCAATGCTGAACTGTCACAATCTCACTCATGACAAATACCAGGGAAGTCAATGGGACTGTTAATGGAGTGCAAGGTATAACTCAATGATGGGCAGAATCTGGCCTTTCATTACTTGTTAATCAGTTTAACGGTTTAGAAGGTATTTATTTACTGATGTTTTGGTCACAGTTGGCAAGAAAAGCAATATGAACAAGTGATATTATGCAAACATGGTACAAGGCAGTTGCAATCTCTAGAAAAGTTAGGACTTAATGGTGATGGCTTGCACAATGGGCAAAACTATTTTCAGAAGCTTTTGTTCCATTGTTAGATGAAGTGGGTACTGTAGTGATAACTGGACCTACAAATTTACCCTCACTGAGCTTAACTATTTAAATAAAATGTATGAAAGTTCATAAGATGGCACAATAACCTGTAATAACAAATTTTGATTGGGGAAAGATACAAAAGGGAGACGGGCTGGATTAGCCTAAACAGAAAGGCCAAGTGATAAAACTCAAGGATTGTATTACGATCATGCTTGGTAAACAAGAAAATCGTGGAACCAAAAATCAAATCAAAACTGGGCCAAATTAGTGGACAAAATGAGGGAATGGGCTGTTCTGCCCACCATTCCTTTTGTGGACCCATAAAGAGACTTTGGGGAGAAAAATTTTCTATTAGAGCAAGATTCATCTTCATTACTGCCACCCCTACAGTCTCCTGGGACCCCAGACCTTCATCATCCTGACCAGACAGGGCCAGAAAGAGTGAGCCAGATGACATTGCCACCAGTACTGGTGCTCCAGATGACTCCAAAAATGCCACCTGGGATAAAAGTGAACTGAATTTTAACTGGATTTTACATTCTAGCCCATCTCAACTAGCTTCTTCTTTTCCCCCCAAAAGGACAGTCATGATCTTTGATACTATCTAAGAAACTGTCAAACAAGGGGATTTTTCCTTCTAAAAACTCTCTCCAGCTAAAGGGAACACGGGATGTTTTAAATAAGGCTTTCATTTTAACTCTTCATTGTAAATGGTTTAACTTTGTGTTGCTGTAATAAAAGGATTTTTAATGGTGTGTTTGCCATTGTACTTAGCAGGCTGAGGTCTCTAAATACCAAATCCTGAACTTTGTTTCCAACTGTTTAGTGTTGGATGGTGACTGGGTTATGTTAACATCTTTGGCCCATATATTCCATCTAAATTCATACAACAGTACATACCTGTCCCCCTTCTAGGAAACTGTATACAGTTATCCAGTGTAACTGATTAGCTAACAGCAACCTACTCTACTTCCTACTCTTGGAAGCCCAGAAATTCTACGTTTTCATCTTAGACCAACAGTAAGAAGCAGGTCGGACTCTCAGGGCCAGAGCTTTAGCTGGTGTAAATCAGTGTCAATGGAATTATGCTGATTTACACCAACAAAGGCTCTGGCACACAGCTACGTTATTTTAGGGCCATATCCTGCAAACAATATGTATAAACTTACTCCCATGAGTAGCCCCAAGTTAAACACGTGCATGTTCACAGGATTGTGTACTCAGAGAATGTAGAAAATGTAATCTTCTACAAGACTCATGGATTTATAGGTGTTAATGCGAGGAGTGACTTTTATAATCTGCTAGTCTGACCACCTCCATACACAGGCAATAGAATTTCACCCTTTTTATTCAGCAGTTTGTTCAGAAAGCTCAATAACTAGAGATCAGGTTCACCCAATAGTTATCTTGTATAACTGTTTCTTTGTATAATACAACTGTATGTATAATTACCATGAGAAATTACAGCAAGAAGATCACAAAACACAGCCCATATTTTGAATACAATATCCTCCAACCCATAAGTAACCCTCAAGGCACTGTAAACCTTTTAAAGCATGAAATAAAGCTATTTTATTAAATGAGAATAATTATGGAGCATTGATCTGCCCTTTCAATCAAATGGAACAGCCAGAAAAACAGTTTGAGTCCACCAATCACCTGATAGGGTTTTGAGGCTGACCAAAGGGGTCACCTGACAAAGGGGAATTAAAGTCTATTAAAGGTATGGGTCTACCTCAGAATAGGCTCCGTCTTTCTCACTCTCTGACCAGAAGAGGAAGAGAAACTGTGCTGAAGGAATGAGGTCCAGGAGCGAGATGTCTCAAATCCCAAAGCAAGCTCAAGAGTGTTGAGGAATCTGAGGCAGGGAATGGTATGCAATTATTTCTTATGTTTGTGTATATTTTGTGTTGTCTAAAGAGTGATTTTACTTAGAAATCCTTTGCCGGATCTATCTATTTGCTTCAGCTATCATATGTCCCTGAAGGGGTAAACCATAAATCAGAGTACCCACAAAGGTGGAGCTCCTGAAAAGGGTATGCTTAAGCTACAGGGCTGACTGGGGGAGGGGTCAGCACCAGTCCTGAGGGCTTAGGGCAGGTGGGCTATGGAGTCCCAGTTAGGTTAAGGGATTCCAGATGAAAAGTCTGCACCCAGGAAATGTGCCAGAAAGGCTGATGTCAGAGACCATGCTGGAGCCTACTCAGACCAAGGGGAGTTTACAAAAAGCACGCTGGCCCGAAGTGTGTGTTTAGGCACAGCAGCCTGGTGAGTGTTCAGCAGGGGGAGCCTGACTAGGGCTGGGGCAACTACCCATTTTATTCAAACTAAAAAACAGAATGTTGAGGAGACTGAAAATCCCACTCTTAAATTACGGTTGACCTTTGAGTCTATTACTTGTGGCATAGTTTTTTACTTACGTTGACCCTTTCATTTCAAAGGATCCTGCAGCACTTGGTGAGTTTTGGGCCCCGTCTTGCAAACACTCGATTATGGGAATAGTCCAATAGAAGGCAGTAGGACCACTCACTAAATAAACTTTGGTGCTTAAGTGTTTGCAAGATCTGGCCCTTTGGAACAAAAAGTGTGTGTGCACCTGATTTTGAAAAATGCGAATGTCTGTCTTCCCATTAAAATATCGCTGGACTATTTTTCAAACTACGCAGCAACACTGCATAACAGGTTTGGGCAGGAAGTGAGGAGGAATACTGTATCCAACAGAGATTGCAGGGAGGACTTAGGCAGAGGAGTTAAATCTTCCAGACTGGAATTTGGTCGAGCTAACATACCTACACACCTTCAGAAAAGTGCCATGTGAGTCTTCAGTGACCACAAGTAGTTAGGACCTTTGCTTCATCCCATAAAGAGGATAGAGGACGTGGATTTCTAGGTCTGAGCCTGTCGGAAGACCCATGGGGAAACTATGTGGCTTTCTGGGCATTTGAACTTTGTGCAGCCCCTCCAACGCTGCTCCAAGGGCCCTCTGCTCTACCTGGCGACACAGTTCTGTGAAGAGCCATGCTGCTCCTCTGGTTTCCTGCTGCACCTGCACATCCACCTCCCATTCCACCCAAAGCTTGCTGCCCATTGAAACTGTCCATTTCAACACCCACTGGGATCCACCGGAGGAGTTGAAAAGGATAATGTAACATCGAGCATCTGTCCTCTGCTTCTGTGCCCTCCTGCAGGGCCACAATGATCCAGCCAGGCAGGTGGCAGCTGGGGAGGCTTCTGTGCTGTGAGGGGAAAACGGGGAAGATGCTTCTCTAGTTCCACTCCCACCTGTTTTTGTTTTCACTGGTCTGAACTAGTTGGCCATTGTGCTACTTTCATTCCCTCTGCCTCTAAACACCCATATTTTAGTGCATGATTTAAATGTGAGACGAGAAAAAACTATGCAAGAAAATATATAATAGCTCTTCTGAACGATCATGACTTATTGGGTGCACATGGATTTTGCTACATTGTACAAGTCATACATCATTTACCTGGCAGACCATAATGGACTAAAACTCTAATCCTTTTAAGTGATTACTTTACAGATTGTTGATCTGACTTCATGTCAGGCTGATCATGATGCATATGCATTTAATCCATGTTCTCCCACCTGAACATTGCACAGAAAAATCATCCACCAAATGCATTACTTAAGGGATAGGGTAAGAATGTATGAGTCACCTTTCTGAGTTAGAATATTGATCCACGTAATCTGATTTCTTGCTTCCAACAGTGGCCAGAGCCTTCATTGACTTTATTTTACTATTGTAATGTTCTTTAAAATCAGATTTAAAAGCACATAAGGGGCTTATAACATCATCAAAGTGCCTAAGAAATTAGTCACTTTTATTAGTGGCCTAAGCCTAAAGTTGTGGCTACAGAAGTAACAGCAAATTTGCAGCAACATACCCCTCCATATGATGATTATACAGCATAGGATGATACATTACACCATTACATCCTTCAGGAATCACGCCTAGTCCCAACATATCACATACAGTTAGTCATTGTCACCTTGTTGTGCAACCAAATAAAATTTGGGGAATGGAAAGGGCCAGAAGTGAGAATAAATGAATCCTCAATGTTCCCGGACTGGGACATTAACAGGATAGCAAATTGCTGAGGGAAGGAGGTATTTCCTCCTCCTCCTTCTCTAGTGGCTGTTCGGAAATGGAGATCAAGACAACGTTCAGTGTGGCTCATTCTCTCTTGTAAAGGTTCAATATTGTAGTTTAGACACAGGTAGGACTATGCAAACACTGATTTCAATGAAAGACTTACAAGCAATAGGAACAGATTTCTATTCAAAGAAGGGGGCATTGCTGATATTGAGAGCTTACAGTATAAACAGAATTTTCTTTAAAACATAAATTACTATAGAGAATAGGTCAAAGGATTGTCACCGTTTGAGCCATGCTATTTTTATGCAATGGATTGACTGAGATTGTTTTTCAAAACAATTCTAATGAAATTTAACAAGCTGCTGAAAATTTTCAGTAAAATCTCAAATTCTGTGTGTTTTTAGTTTCACTGCTATAATGTTGTGATGTAAAAACCATAAGGTTTACCCAGTTATAATTGTTGATAATTTCATCATTACTGTACTCCGTGTTTGCACTATGAATTTTCTTTATGACTAATATATTGGACAGCCTTCTTTAAGAACAATGACCATAATAAAATATTAAGGTACCATTAACCTCTCATATTTAGTAAGTCTCAAAAGTATGAGGGAAAATAACAGAAAACTCTATATAAATACGGTAGGGTATGGCAAGTGAGATGGAGCTAAACTGCCTTAAAGGGGCTACAGCCGATCCCAGAGTCAGGGCCAGAAGAAGCAAACAGAGATGAATAAAGAGGGGCCAGGGGAAATAAGTGAGATGCTGGAAGTTTTTGTCATAGAAAGGATAGCATCAAAACATGGTTCAAAATATTGTGTACATTTTTTGATAACTGGGAACTACAGAGGACATGTCTGTGTGGGACAAGGATAGAAGAAGGTTCAGAGAGCTGATCATTTTCAGAGGGTACAAAGAGACCCTCAGTGTTTCTGTGTCTGGGGAATAGGTTTTTAAAACGGTATGGGTTTTACAATGGTTCTGCTGACATTATGAATATTTGTGTGTCTCCGTGTGCCCCTGTGATGGGAAGAACATGTAATAAGGGTGGCATGTCAAACCTGTGTAGGGTATGAGACACATTTCTAATCTTTCCCTTAGAGCCAATCAGATAGTATTACACCCTTGCTAAAAGAAGCAGAAGCAGGAGTGAGGTAACAGCTTGGATAGTTGGTCAAAGGTGAAATCCCCCTCTCAAACAGCAATGAGGGGAAGCTGGCATAGGACAGTGTGGGACTGAGGAGAGACTTGGCTACAGTATGTAAGGCTTAATCAATATTTATAAAATGCTTTGATGTCCTCAGATAAAAGGAATTTAAAACTCAAATAGTTAATGGGTGGGCTTGTCAAAAGAGCATACAGACATAGGAGTCCCAGCAGCATCTAATTTATGTAGGTGCCTTTGAAAATGCCTCCCAATGATAAACTATCCATTCCACTATTTTTAAAAGGTCTTTCCTGTTACTCAGATATTGCATTATTGTATACATTTATTTTTCTTGTCTCTTCCTAATTGAAAACACAGCGACAGCATGTTTCTATATATGTTTTGCAATCATAAACTTGGGATTTGCAGTTTTAAGATTACCAGACAGTAAAAAAAAAATGAGACAGTGATATTCCACTACGCCCAGTCCTCCCCAACAGAGACAATATTGCACAGACACCACCAGACAATAAGGCTACCACACCTCTTGCCTCTAAGTAAAACAATTAACATGAGAAGGAATTAATTGCATTTCAGTTTGTGCTTGCAAGCCAAGTGTCTTGGTGAAACTGAAGGTGTTCTGCTGCTGTCTACCTTCTGCTTTTATCAGTGCTTTTTTACAAATGCTGAACAGCCTCAAATTTTAGGGAACCAAAGTGGTTCCAGTGGCCTTGACGTCTTTATCCAGACAGTCTTTTATATGTGGATACAGGACTACATATCCACACAGTGGGACTAACTCTTGTCCTGTTGAAGTAAATGGGATTCTCAACAGAGATTTCAATAGAGAAGTTCAAGCCCAATATATGCAAAAAGCTTACCTGTTAAAACAATGTGGACTATTTTACACAGTGTTAAAATGAGACAATCTTTATTTCTGTTCCTTATGCCCATTTTTATTTATTCTAAATCTCACTGCTAGACAGGCCATCACCCAACCTTGAATATACGAGTTACATTGTACAGTCCTCCTCAGCAGAAGGCCTCTGCCCTACCATCATCAAAGTGGCATGCATTCTAGGAGATCTTGTGGACTCCTTTTTCTGCTGGGTATTCAAACACGACAGTAGCAATGTGTCTTTTTTCCACCATCAGCTGGTGAGGAAACACACAGCTTAGCCTGCCTGAACATTGCAATGCATTGCATTTTGGAATGAAACAATAGATACTGAAGAAGCACCAGCTGATGCAACATACAACAAGCCACCTGCTGACAGACAGACCATGACAAGGGCTACCATGCTCTGTTCACTATACTGGCTCCCTACTGAATTTTGAATCAAGTCATCTGCAAAACTCCCATCTTTCCCTCTGTGGCCAACACCCTCCATAGCAGCTTCACCCTCAATGGAATTTACTGGTAATCGTTCCATTTTCATTTATCTCTCTCAGTGGCTGGCCCATAGGCTGTAGAGCCATCATCTTTCAAAGCTGAAAAATACCATATACCTTACTGCCTTCAGGACAAAATGCAAGATCTATCTTTCTGCATGGCATTTCCATAAATTTTAACAATTACCTTTTGAAAGGTTAACAGGAGAAAAGAGAAAGTATATCTATGTGGAGACACCCAGTTTAATCTACGTATATATTAAGATGCTCAGGTACTACGGTGACGAAAGTGATACAAATACCTAAGTGGATAATTAAGAGCACTGTCTCCTCTGTAAGCAAATATTCTTTCTGTTTTGTGAATAGGCAAGGAGAAGCTTTTTGACACCCCTACCTGAGGCTCAATGTTTTACTTCTTCTCACCACCAGCTTCTTCCAGCCAGAGGCCAGGGCTCCTGAGTTTCATCCTGTACCGGACTCCAACAGAAAGTACAGAAGTGGGAATATAGCCTACATTTATAGTTGCATCGATTCCAAGGCCAGAATGGACTATTGCGATCACCTAGTCTGACTTCTTGGCAACACAGGCCATAGAATTTCCCCCAAATAATTCCTAGAGCATATCTTAGAAAAACATCCACTCTTGGTTTTAAAACGTCTAATGATGGAGAATCCACCACAACCCTTGGTAAATTGTTCCAGTGGTTAATTACACTCAGTTAAAAATGTACACCTTATTTCCAGTCTGAATTTGTCCAGCGTTAACTTTCAGCCATTGGATTGTTATACCGTTCCCCATTAGACTGAAGAGCTCATTATTAAATATTTGTTCCCCAGGTAGATATTTAGACTGTAATCAACTTACCCCTTAACCTTCTCTTTGTTAGGCTCAAAGAGCTCAATCTGTTTAGCTTATCTTTAGAATGCATATTGTCCAATCCTTTCGTCATTCTCGTGACTCTTCTCTGAACTCTCTCCAATTATCAACATCCTTCTTGAACTGTGGGCACAGCATTCCAGCAACAGTTACACCAGCGCTAAATAGAGAGATGTAAAATAACCTCTCTACTCATACTTGAGATTCCCCAGGATTGCATTCGCTCTTGGCCACAGAGTCAAACTGGGAGCCCATGTTCAGCTGATTATCCCCCACAACTCCCAAATCTTTTTCAGAGTCATAGGATGGGGGACTATTCTGAGAAACAATAAATATGGCCTGCATTCTTTGTTCCTAGGTGTATACATTTATTTTTAGCTGTAATAAAGCGCATTGTTTGTTTGTTTTGCACTCAGTTTCTGTACCAAGTAATCCAGATCACTCTGAATCGATGACCTAGCCTTGTCATTCTTTACCACACACCCTCAACTTTTGTCATCTGTCAACTTTATCTGTGGTGGCTTTGTTTTCTTATAGATCATTGATAACAAAGGTTAAATAGTGTAAGTCCAAGAACCAATCCCCGGGGGGACCACACTGGAAACACATCTGCTAGATGATTCCCTGTTTACAGTTACATTTTGAGACCTATCAGTTAGCTACTTCTTAATCCATTTAATGTGTGCCATGTTAATTCTATATTCTAGCTTTTTAATCAAAATGTCATGCGATACCAAGTTAAATGCTTTACAGAAGTCTACTCTGCCAACGATATTACTCATAGACTTTAAGGTCAGAAGGGACCATTATGATCATCTGGTCTGACCCCCTGCATGCTGCAGGCCACAAGACCCTTCCCTGGACTCTGCCGTTGAAGTCCCCAATCCTGTGTTTTAGTGACTTCAATCAGCAGAGACCCTCCTGCTAGTGATCCCTGCCCCATGCTGCGGAGGAAGGCGAAAAACCTCCAGAGGCTCAGCCAATCTACCCTGGAGGAAAATTCCTTCCCGACCCCAAATATGGCGATCGGTAATACCCCGAGCATGTAGGCAAGAGTCTCTAGCCTGACCCTTGTTGGCCATTATGCTATTTACGTACCATTGCTTGGTTTTCCTTGGCTACTATGTTTTACCATTAAACCATTCCCTCCATAAACTTATCTAACTTAATCTTAAAACCAGACAGGTCCGTCGCCCCCACCGTTTCCCTCGGAAGGCCGTTCCAATATTTCACCCCTCTGACGGTCAGAAACCTTCGTCTAATTTCCAGCCTGAACTTCCCCACGGCCAGTTTACATCCATTCGTTCTCGTGTCCACATTATTACTAAGCTGGAATAATTCCTCTCCCTCCCTTGTATTTATCCCTCTGATATATTTAAAGATAGCAATCATATCCCCCCTCAGCCTTCGCTTTGTCAGACTAAACAACCCAAGTTCCTCTAATCTCTTTTCATACGACAGGTTTTCCATTCCTCTGATCATCCTAGTCGCCCTTCTCTGCACCCGTTCCAGTTTGAGTTCATCTTTTTTAAACATGGGAGACCAGAACTGCACACAGTACTCCAAATGAGGTCTCACCAGCGCCTTATACAACGGAAGCAGGACCTCCTTATCCCTACTAGATATACCTCGCCTAATACATCCCAAGATCGCATTGGCTTTTTTCACCGCCACATCACATTGTCGACTCATAGTCATCCTGCGGTCTACAAGGACCCCTAAGTCCTTCTCCTCTTCCGTTACTTCTAACCAATGCGTCCTCATCTTGTAACTAAAATTGTTATTAGTCATCCCCAAGTGCATCACCTTACACTTTTCACTATTAAATTTCATCCTATTTCTGATACTCCAATTCACAAGCTCATTCAAGTCTCCCTGCAGAATATCCCTATCCTCCTCCGAATTTGCAACTCCTCCCACCTTCGTATCATCCGCAAACTTTATCAGCCCACTCTTGCAATCGGTTCCGAGGTCAGTTATAAATAGATTAAATAAAATGGGTCCCAAAACCGAACCTTGAGGCACTCCACTAGTAACCTCCCTCCAACCCGACAGTTCACCCTTTAATACGACCCGCTGCATTCTCCCCATTAACCAATTCCTTATCCACCTCTGGATTTTCATATCGATCCCCATGTTTTCCAGTTTAACCAATAATTCCTCATGGGGTACAGTATCAAACGCTTTACTGAAATCCAGGTATATTAGATCCACCGCATTTCTCTTATCTAATAAGTCCGTTACTTTCTCAAAGAAGGAGATCAGATTCGTTTGGCACGATCTGCCCTTCGTAAAACCATGCTGTAATTTATCGCAATTGCCATTAACCTCAAGGTCCTCAACTAGTTTCTCTTTCAGAATCTTCTCCAGCACCTTGCACACTACAGATGTTAAACTAACAGGCCTGTAGTTACCCGGATCATTTTTTTCCCTTTCTTGAAAATAGGAACCACATTGGCTATTCTCCAGTCTAACAGGACCACCCCCGAGTTTACAGATTCATTAAATATTATCGTTAATGGGCCTGCTATTTCCCGTGCCAATTCCTTCAATATTCTCGGATGAAGATCGTCCGGTCCTCCCGACTTAGTCCTATTAATTACCTTTATTAACCAAATTTATAATCTCATCAAAAAGAGGTATCAGGTTAGTCTGACAGGTTCTATTTCCCATATATGTGTCTTTAATTAATTACCTTACTCTCCTTTAATTCTTTATTATTTGAGTCCCATATTAGCCATTCCATTATTTTGCCCATTATGATTCCAGGCTGACAGGCCTATAACTTCTCAGGTCATCCCATTTTTAAAAGTGAGACAATGTTAGCTTTCTTCCGGTCCACTGGAATTTCCCCAGATCTCCAAGACTTATTGAACATTAGTGGTCCATATGCTCACTGGACCATTAGTGGTCCAGTGAGCATATGGTACCAGCTTGATATCAATATGATTGCATCATATGGAAATCAGATATTTCAAAGAAATAGATAAAAGCACTATATCTGTTCTGGTTTGATTTCAGACAGAACCCAGGCTCCTCGTTGTTTGATCACTTTGGTTAGATAAGTGCAGAGTGCAAAGCACCTCAGACCACCAAGATTTTTTTAAAATTGAATAACAAACCAAAAAAAGCCCCTCAAAGCTGATGTTAAAGCAGTTTTGGAAATATATCCAATCAAAGATTCCTGGCATTCCAGGTTCTGTAAGGCCAGAGGAGAAAGACCATGAATCTGAACTGTAACTGAGTAGCTCAGAAGTTATTTAAGGAGTAGTCCTGTCTCCTCCCAACATCAGCATACAGCTCCACCTGATGCCACAGAGGAAAAGGAGGGCAGACTTAGATCTAGAAAACTCTTACATCACCTATAATGATCTTCAAAAATGACATGATGATATTAATGTATGGGTTTACAGCTAGGTCAAACAGGGTTACAGCAGCATGTCTGAAAATTATAACCTGTGTTTCAAGTAATGATGGGTAAATCTACAGAAGGTTTGGCAATAAAGGGCTAGCTTCACGAAGGACTTTGCTAGTTAAAATGGCATTTAGTGCCACTGAGATCCTCAGAACCACTGCTAAGCTGTTGCCCAGCTCTGTAGACACTTGAAGTCCCTTGACAACTACATTTCCACTGTTAACTTTCCTAGGGCATCCATGTGTGCTGGTGAGCATGTGCACAACTGCCTAGGCACCTCATGCCTAAGCCTCAGTGGGATCAAACTAAGCATTCCTTGCCTATCTTACTTCAGGGACTGATCCAGTAGGTATGCTCAGCATTTGCCTAGCCCTACACAAAACTACCACAGGAGGAGTAGTTCGAGCACTGATGTAGGATGTGGGAGTCCTGGATTCAATTCACCCTTGTGCAAAATGTGGAGAAGGGATTTGAACTTGGATCTCCTCCCCTCTTAGGGTGGTGCTTTAACTACTGGGCTTTGGGGTATTCTGGGGGCAGGGGTTTCTCATTCGCCTGCTGATGCTGTTCCATTATGTATAAATAATTAAACATGCATTGGAGCAGGGAGTCTGGAACTTGTCTCCCCACTGACCCTTTCTGTCTGAATGCCCCAACCAGTGGGCTATAATCTCAATCTCACTCTCTCTCTCTTGCCCAATGACTAAAGCCTAAGTACCTTTGTGGCTCTAGCCTAAAGCACCCAACATTTCTGAGGCTTCTCCTAACCATTTATGAACTAGACCAACCTCTTCAGTTTGCGAAATTCTCCACGAAATCGCATGAGGGCAAGCGTTCTTGTGAGACTTCTGGTACCGCCTGTTTTCACTCGGACTGGAAATGTTGTGAAAACAGCCTGTCTTGCAAGCTCTTGGCACTTGTGATCCCAGGTCCAACAAGAACCAGGGCGGACAGAAGTGCACACCAGTGAGAATGACGAAATTTGAGAAGAACTTCTTTAAACATTAAAGAGCTTACACCCTGGCCAGGGAATCTTCTGTGGCCACGGAGGAGTAGCAAAGTTAAAATGAGGCTGAAGATAAAAGATGAATGTCCAGGGTTTGGGCTCCCTCTCCCCACAAAGAATGTACTGAAGTATGTAAACCCTCTACAAACCATTGACAGCAATGGGAAGGTGCCTTTGGGTTACATGGGCTTTGGATCAGCCTAAACGATGCCTCATGACTTCATATTGCAGTAAATGGGCTGCCCGTGTTCATTATTAAAAAAGGGGAAATAACACTAAAATCTGTGTAAATGTGCACTGAATTGTATTTTAAAATTTCTTTTGTACTTTATTGATTAAAAATCTCCTCTTCCCTTATTTCTGGGGTTCCTGGATCCTCCCTTTTTTTGCTGCCCAGTGTCTCAAAGCTGGTAATTAGAGGTGCAGAAAGCATAGAGACAGCAGTTCCACTGATTCTATCTTTGTTCGTCTGAAAGGTGTGGTGATGTCTGGATAATCTGAGCAATTTATACATTATTTGGATCAAATGCATTTTATAATCGTCAGAAAGGCTCAGGACTAAATGAAATTGACAGCAGTTTCCTTGGGCCTAATGCCTATTGATGTTAAAGGGAGTTGAAGAATATTTTAGAGGCTCTGAAGTTTGATGCCTTCTCACTGACTATAGGAACAGAGCATCTGAAATTCAAGCAATGGGAGCAAAACTGCAAAAATTGGACTACATAAGTGCAGAACAAAAGTAATTTCTGTCCATCTTTATTATTCTGGACCCTGCACTATAACTAATGCTGGTCAAAAAATTTAATTTGAAACTTTAGTAAATGAAATGTTTGTGAAAAGATTATTCAAAACTTTCATTTTTTTTCATTGGACCTGAAAATTTTGAAAGTTCAAATTTTGGCATCTTTCCCTTCCCTTTCCATTTTTCCTTTACTCGTTTTTGAGACAGCACTAAGGAAAATAAAGGGAAAAGGGGGGGGGGGAATGAAAAGGCAAAACATGGAACATTCAAATTTTTTCAAAAACATTTTTAAAATTTAGCAAAGGCTTGGTCTACACTACCCCCCTAATTCGAACTAAGGTACGCAACTTCAGCTACGTGAATAACGTAGCTGAAGTTCGAAGTACCTTAGTTCGAATTAGTTCGAACTTACCTTGGTCCACACGCGGCAGGCAGGCTCCCCCGTCGACTCCGCGGTACTCCTCTCGGCGAGCTGGAGTACCGCAGTCGACGGCGAGCACTTCCGGGTTCGACTTATCACGTCCAGACTAGACGCGATAAGTCGAACCCAGAAGTTCGATTTCCAGCCGTCGAACTACCGGGTAAGTGTAGCCAAGGCCAAAGTTTCCATTTTGAACCCTGCAAGACAATTTTGAAATTTTAATGAAATTGTTTTACAGCTATAACCGAAGCTACTGCTCTTTCTTACAACCATTTTGTGCTTCTGAGGATCTTATAGCAGTAATGCCTCTCCTTCTCCTGTTTTTACATCCCTTTCTGTTATCTATCATCTCTTTCTGTTTATCGACTTATTGACACTTAGCTCTATCTGCAAATAACATTACAGAACTCACAACAATAGTTTGAGAGCAGTATTAAGCTTAAATATGAATACCAAGGCAGCAGGTCCTTGGAGATCAGGGGAAAACACTTGTTGGTTCATTTGCCTGTCTGATATGACTTATATTTGCTATATATCTTTCAATCATGCCAATACTGTGTTTATAAATTATGTTAAATTTCAAATCAGCCAGGGAACAGGGAGGAGAAGCAATAAATATGCTAAAAGACCTGTTTAAAGGAGGATGTTTGTTCACATTCACAAAGAAATGGGTCATTTTGAAAAATACCAACATGCTAATTATTTGGGGTGTTCTTTTTATGCACAAAGTTGTGCTTTCATCTTAAAAGGTGAAACCTTGCGCAATGGTTCAAAGAGTTCTCTGAAATGGGGAAACGATATTTGAAATGGTTCTTACAATTTATGGGAAATCTGAACAAGGTAATGAACATTAATCAATTGTACAACTTTGAAATAGCATTAAAATTCTGTAAGGATGTTTGATCTACGTGATAATTATCTACAATGTACTAGAGAAGACTTCTGAGATTTTCCAAACCACTCCACATTGGCCTAACTCTGCTCCCATTGACTTTTGAAAATCCCCCCCTTTTAATGCCTAGGCTGATAAAGTCTGCAGAGTGCTAGAAAGGAGTCTTCAGGTACTGGGGGAAACACTAGCCACACTATTACATGAGACAGACACAACAAAATGGATTTTTTCAGTATGTTGTAACTAAGAGGTTGGCCTAACCTGTGCTTATACAAGTGTTTTTTTAGGGGGAGGAGGGTTCTAGCCATGTTTATATTCTAGCTAACCTTTGATCTTTTGTGATTTTTGTCTGTTTTCTATCTCGTGTCAAATAAGCCTTTCTTTGTTTAAGGTATCTGACATTGGTGGTATAGACTGTTTGGGGACAAGCACTGTTGGCTACACCTGACAGAAGGAAACCAACCTTAGAGGAGGCAGAACAGAACACAATAGCAATCTGAGTACTCAGGGGAAGATGAGGATGCTGCAAGCAAACTGGCATGGACCACCAAGGGAAAACTGAAAGATTTGAGTATTTCCCTTGGGGGCGTGGGGGGTGGGAGTGATTCCTAAGAACAGAGGGGATTATGGAAAATATAATATAGTCCCATATCTTAATGGACCACAGTGGGGTCCATGTGCATCCCTACAGCCCACCTTCAACCAGAAGGGGGTTGGGGCAACCCACTCTCCCCCAGACTCAGGTGGAGAGAAATCTGCCTGCACAGATCAGGAAGGCACAATCTAGTTCCTAGTGAGGGACAACTTCAAAATGCAAATATGAACACTAAATAGTTTAAGTTGTATAAAGTAACAGGCATTAAACTGGCTCTGTGTTCCCATCCATTCATTATGAAACCTTTGTGGGGGACAGTAAATGTTCTGTCCTTATTCAGAGGCACTTAAGGAGTTTTACGATGCTTAATGATGGCATGACACAACCTGCTTTAAAGCATGCTCCTCATTCATAAAGTCAGTTGGCTGGTTTCCATGTGGTTCTTGTGTGCATTATTCAGAAAATGTTATAAATTCAAACAGGAACTTGGGGAAACTGTGGATGGGAACATAGGAAAATTGATGAAGCATAGTAGGATGTTACATAATTAAATCACCAAAGCCCTGGGACGTAACTTATAGGAACATTGGTTGGTTATTTGTTTTTATGCTCACCTTCACTCTAGTGTTCAATTCATTCAGTTTGTGGATTATATGGAAATTTATTAGGTGACTAAATAAATGTTATCATAGTAGTATGTTGATATGTTTTTATTCAGTTTAGTATCATAGAACATATCAATTTGTAAAGTCAGTCTACAACTTGTCTTTGTATTAACATTCCAGGTGACATTTTGTTTTGATGTCTAGCAACTAAACTGCAAAAACCTTATGACAAATATAGGGCTTTTGAATCCTAGTGGGGTCGGGGATTTCACCCTATGATCCAATAAATACATTACAGTGAGGCAGCGTCTACACAGACACTGCGTTGCCCTAACTACATCGAGCTAAGCCCTACGCCTCTTGTGGAGATGGAGTTATTGTCAGAGTAGCAGGGCACTTACATCAGCGGGACAAGGCTGTAGTGTGTACACTGACATAATTAGGTTGATTTAAGATGCCTTATGTTGACTTAATTGTGTAGTGAAGACCAGGCCTGAGAAAGAGGTAACATGGTTACATTCAGTGCCTTTATGTTAAGAAATCCTCACTGCTGTAGAAACCTCTGCATTGGCTTGTCCAATCTGTTGGTTTTTGTGTGTAATTAATGCTCAGTTGAAGATATTAGAGCAAAGATGCTTGTTTTGTTGTGGAAGGGGAAATTATAGCTGCTTCAAGCCAATGAGGTTTTCAGGTGGTTGTATAGGATAGATTATCTTGTATGCAACAGAGTTGAGCCATTTGAAGTTTATATACAGGTGTTTCTAGAATTAGCTTTTATATGATGAGGGGAAGTGGTATTTTGCAGGCAGCTAGAAAAAAATTGAGAATTATGAAGGTAATTTGTGAATTTTTATACCACGAGCGGTATAAAGCCACAGTGATGGAGGTAATATCTTTGACTGGACCAATTTCTGTTGGTGAGAGAGACAAAAGTTGGTCCAGTAAAAGATATTACCTCGCCTGTCTTCTCTCTAATATCCTGGGACTGACATGGCTGCAAAAACACTATAGATTCTGTACACGTTCTCAACAACAAAAGCCATTTTCCATTTATTTAAATTAAAAAAACAAAAACAAAAAAAAAACTTCTAGGTGTTTTTTCTGATTTCCAAAGTCTATACTAGGGTGTTTGGTCAAATGGCCTTAGGAGTGCATGAAGGCCACATGGGTAAAACATTAGCAAGCTATAACAGACTTTGCCAAGATGACACTAAGAAGAGTCACAGCAACTATAGTAAGTTAGATTGAGGGAAATTATTATTTATTATGCTGTATCAGACACAGAAAAGTACAATCTGTAGCATGAAGAACTCACCATTGAGAAGTAAAACATTGGGAAAACTGGACACACTGTGAAATGTGGAATAAGGAATAACTTGGAATATTTTGTTTATATTATTGGCACTGTAGAATTCTTTATACTCTAAACAAGATCCAAGTTCACCCAGATTTGTTCAGAAATGTTGGGGGCACATGTTGAAAGCACTTGAGTTACATGTACATCTACTTACACAGATATCTGCAAGATATAAGTATATGCCAACACTGGCATGTGCACTTTATTACTTACACGATAGAAGCATTTAAAGGCCCCAAACACAATTGGGCTGCCATTGCATGAGGCCCGGTACATAGTAAAGAGAAGCCCACAATGGACTACAGTTTAAACAGACTAGACAGAAAAGTGGGGGGGATAATATCCCCATTTCACAGATAACTGAGGCACAGACAGATTAGGCAAGTCACATACTGTCACAAAAATAATCTGTGGCAGAGCTGGGAACCAGTATCCAGATCTCCTGAATTTCAGGGGCACAAACAGAACTTTCCTAAAGAGGGGGCCCAGGTTACCTGTCAACTAGCCAAGCTCCCATTCGAGGCAATAGAAAGTCTTCCTTTGACTTCAGTGGGAGCTGTATCAGGCCCTTAGTCTTTGTATGACTGTCCTTAATTATTTTGGTACATGTATTTTGATAGAAACTGGTAAATACTTAAGATTAAGCTATTTCATTTTTAATTATCTATTTATTCAAGCTTATTACCCCTTTCACAAAGTCTATAAATGGAAAGTGTAAATTATACCAATATTTTGGATAATGCATTCTAGCACATCTATAAATAAATATATCCAACAATACAAGCGCTAAGGGCAAATTTTAATAAAATTGAAGCCCACTTTGCATTCTAAAATGTACATACAATTCTGCGTCTATATTTACATGTTTAATAGCAACAGCTGTGCATAGATATCCTCATTTGCATGTACAAATGACCATTTGGGTGGCTACATGTCCATTTGCATGGACAAATGCTATATTTGTACTAACAATCACAGCTTTATAAAACACAGAAATGGAGTCATTAAATTAAAGGACCATTTTTTTACATGGACATTTTATACCTATGACTAAGGGCCGCAGAAGGCCTCCTCCAGCATTTCCCAAAGACTGTCCAAGTGCAAAGTGAGAAGATCAGGGTTACCAGAGAGAAAGAACTTGCACCCTGAATCATTTCTGGATTTTTTTTTCCTTTTGCAATGTGTGATGTTGCTGAGTCATGTAGCTTGGATTAGATTCTGACCCTAAGGGTGTGTCTAAACTGCAGTTAGACACCCCCTGGCAGGCCCATGTCAGCTGATTTGGGCTTGCAGGGCTTTGGGTAAGGAGCTGTGTAATTGTAGATGCTAAGGCTGGAGCTTGGGCTCTAGGACCCTGTGAGGTGTAAGGGTCTCAGAACTTGGGATGCAGCCCAAGCCCAAACCAGTGGTGCTTAAATGTTGGATGTAGGTGCCAAAAGCACCAGATAGGTGCCCAAGACCCTTTGTGGGTCTAGACTTCAATATTTACGTTTTTTGTTTTTGAGACTTAGGTTTCTAAATCACTTAGGTAGTTTTGAAAATATTACCCATAGGGCTCTATCACCATACACATGCAAAGTCATAACTAATGCCATCCAGGAGTGTCATTTTATGGGAGGACAGGGACAAAAGCATCCCACCCCCTTGCTGAAAACTTAGGGACAACATCTTTCTTTTCCAACTTTCAGTCCCTGTGCTGGAGCAAGGTTTGAGGAGAGAGCAGGCTGACAGCTGAGCACAGCCTCTAACAATGCTCAGTCTTTCCCTCCTCCACTGATCAGCTGTTGAGCCTAATGGAGAAGCCTTTGCTCACCAGCACAGGATTGAAACTTTGAATGGTTGTCTTGAACTAAAAGGTATCTGTTAACATTCTTTATTTGCTTTAATATTTGGGACCCACCGTATCCTGTTATACTTCTATTAGGAAGCCTGATTGTACTAAAAGGGCACTCTCTTGACCCCCTAAGAAATGCCTGAGAGTGTTTGTTTGTGGTATGGAAAACAATTCCTATATAGTGAATAAAAGATTCTCCATCACAACTTTGGAAATCAATACTCCAAGCAATTCTATTCATGGAGAAAACAACACAACTACCACTGATATGTTCTTCCTTGAGGCCTGGAGACTTATCATTACCTAGAATAACTCAGGGTTGGATGACCTAGATAGGGGACTTAGGCTAGATGACCTAGTTTAGATTCTATCACTCTATATAGCTTGTGGCACGTTTGGGGGCATATTGATGGAGAGTCTGTGCTCTCTAATAGGAAGAGGCTGGGAGAGACAGTGGGGAGAACACACAGCACTGGTATAAGAGTTTATGATTTTGGAGGAAAGTACATGAGGCCCAGGTGCCTGGCTACAGCCAAGAAGTCCACAACACAGTTTAGGAAGAGAGGTTCAAAGGCAGCCTTTGGCTCCCTGTATCTTGGGCCAGCTGTGTGCTGGGCTGGCACAATTTATAGAAGCCTGACAGCCAGTGGATGTATGGGATAAGAAGTGAGTGAAAGTGTAACCGAGGAGGAGCCAGAGGAAAAAACCTGGAATAACCTGAAATTATGGAGAAACAGTGAGATGAGATCAATATTGAATATTTTTAATGCTGGGTTTGGCACTTGAGTACCACAATGTTAGGCATTTTAGAAATACTATAGTCAGAAGGCTAGGTTAGAGAGATATGAGAATATTGCCTCCTGATCCTTTTTGTTTGACTTTTGGTCAGTATTAGAGACTCTGAAAGTAATTCGTGGTCTTCAGGTTTGTTTTGGTACCTGCATATGATTGATTATTACTCATTATTATTTGTATTAAAGTAGCACCTTGTGCATCAGTCAATAATTTAAGGCACCATTGTACTAGGTGCTGTCTATACATCCAGTAAAAAGACACCCCCTCTTCCATAGAGCTCACAGTATAAAAACACAGCACAAAAGAGAGATGAAGCAAATGGGATTTGGGGTTGGGGAAGAGGATGAGGTACCAGTAAAGTAAGCAAATGACCATGAAATAAGCCCCTCTACCTATAATGGAGAAGGAAATAGAGCGGAGGGCTTGAGGGGATAAAGATCAAGAGATTAGATTTGGTCATATTAAGTTTAAGTTAACAGCTGGAAATTCATGAAGATATTGTCAGACATGTTAGGTGTGAACTAAGGTCGGGGGTTGGCAGGGTCAAAAATAGTGGAGAGAACAAAGTCATGGAAATCACCAGTGTTGAAAAAGGAGAGGGCATTGAAGCAGGGAGCTCAGAGCAAGGCAGAACTCATGGGTATCAGAAGTCATGGAACAGCCAGGTAAGTAGGGGAAGAGGGAAGAGACAGATGAGCGATGCTGAAGGAGACAAGGTGGGGGTGAGAAATGGAGAGATCAGAGAGGAAGCCATGTTTGATAAAATACAAGGTTGAGTGAGCAGGTATTTTGTTGAGTGTGAAAAATGGAATTGAAAGCCAAATGAGGGAAGGAGGGTGAGGAGATGTCTGACTAGGAAATCAGATGGGCTATCAACATGGAAATCTAAATAAGTGAGGGTGAGGGTGGGGAATTGTGATGCAAGGAAGAGGGAGAGCCAGGAGTTGAAGTCAGAGAGGAAGGCAGCCAGCTAGAGCAGTGGAATGGTGGTCAGTTGTGTAGTAAATGATATAACAACAACACGGCATGCAGGGAGGAGAGAAGAGTTAGATTAAATGTGGCTCAAACAAAGAGCAAAAAGAGGAAAGGAGAGATGTGCTGGAACCTCAGGAGCCATTAACACTTAATGGTGCTACTCAGTATTCAGCTTCTGTTTTCTGTGAATGCTGTCACATGGGTTCACCTTCTCTGCTGTATTGCTGTATGTATTGCTCAGTTTGGTGTGTATCTTCAAAAGCAACAGCTCTGTACAGTTGCTGCCATTGGCCTCTTAGGAAAAACAGATCTAGAAGGCAGCCATGAAATGATGTGGTACAAACCATACACCTCCCATGTTTGTAAAGTGATGCCATTGGACAATGGTCACCACTTAAAGCAGAGTGTTATTTGTTTAAAGCAAAAGCATTACAGAGAGAATAGATCTTAAAACAATAAACCAATGCGCAGACCTGTCTCTCCCTAAGGCTTGCCATTCCTTGGATGAGGAAAGGCCCGACTTCTTCAGACTCCCTCCACAAAGCCTCTCGCTGTCCCACTTCTCTAGGCTCCCAGCCTGGCAAAACAAGTTCTTGCATCTTCATCGGGCACAGGACATAGGTTCCATTAAGCTAATAGCTTCCCCCATTGTCTTTCAAGTGTATACTGGGATGTTTTTATCTAGGGAGCCATTGTGTTGCCTGACTGCTTGTTCTTCCCACAGCCTCCAATAATAACATTCCACGATCCCAATATAAATTATACAGTATCTCAATAACTAGGTTACATGTCAACATTCATAGATTCTTACATAGCTGCTTCCATCTATCATAATCTCTTTTACTGATTCAATGAGAAAAGTGACCTTTAGTAATATCCATTTCATCCGGACTCCCTTTTGATACACTTATGGTGTCTGATACTTACAATCTCTTAGCTGCTGCATTTGTACAATGAGTTTTCTGCCTATGCTTGAGAAAGCCATGTACACGAATCCTCCAGTGGCTGCACTCATCCTGACCTTGTTATATAATATCACTTCTGTTCTGTTGTTTGTACCTAGATGGAGCATGCACAAAATTGGTTTTCTTTCCCTTAGCAGGTTCTGGATAAGCCCTTGTGGGAAATAGTTACAAAAGAGAAATTTTACTAAGATGGAAGGTGATAGATCTGAAATGATTAACAGGTTTTTTTGGAAACACCCAGTATAAGTTTTATAGGTTTTCCTTAATTCAAGAAGACTTCTGCTAGCAGGTCCAGGCAGAGTGAGAAGCAGCCAGCATGAGAAAAACTGCCATCTTGCAAAGTTTTTGTAGCACTGGATCTATGTTCTTGAAATAGAGCCAGCACTCTATTCCATTCACTTTCAAATGTTCTGCAGCTGTTCTCTTAATAAACTCATGGTTGATGGATGAGTATAAGTTTAGACAGCTTTGTTTGATAGCCTAGGGGAAAGATGGAGGGAGAGAAACAAGTATCAGCAAATAAGTTGTGCAAGAGACAAATAAAAAGAATTGGATAATACAGGATATATTTAAAGTAGGCCATCTAGACTGTTGTCATTACCACTGAATGATATTGTTTAGCAGTATTCACCAGTTGAATACTGCACAATCCAGCCAGTGTTTTCAGTTGAAGAGTTACTGATGGGCCTAACAGAGAAGATAAGCACGGTCCCTTGCTAGCATTCGGAGGACCATCAAGAGTGAAGAGCAAACGTTTCAAGAAGCTGCCTTTCTTAAGAGCTGCTCTCTTCAGTCTTGTCACCTGCTGCCATTTTGAGGTTGAGTAGCATCTTAATACTTAAAAGTGGAATGTGCCAAAATGTCTCATTTCAAACACTGGACATAGGGATTTGTCCACCTCTCAAAGAAAATTGATAAAAGGAATGCTGACTAATGGTTAGTGCAGAAAACGAATTATTGTTTATAGACCCTTTCATTATTGCAATGCAAACAAGTTCATCACACTGTCAAAGATATATTTGAAGTTTGTTACAAATTCCTCTTGAAAATATCACTTGGATTTCCTGTACCCTTTTAAAAAAAAGTTGATTAATAGAAACATAGAAAAGCCTTTCCTGATATATTATTCTTTCCAGCCACTAATCTATTGTTACTGCCATTCTCTCTCCTTACATTTCTTAACAATTTCTTGTATTGTGACCCCCCAAAATATTAACAAAGCATACAAAAAAGTTGAGTCTTTAACTTTTAGTTTTCTTAAAATGGAACTGGTCATGTTTGCAGTCATAAATGTATGGAAGAGACATGAGATTTTTTAAAATAACAAAACATTTTTTACAAACACGCATGGCTGAAGACAGATGAAGATGGGCAGGCTGTGGCCACTAAAGAAAAGACAACAGGGAGGAATTTCACACAGGTAGACTTTTAAAATCAATGTCAGCTCCTCAACATGGAAACTATGTAAGATATCTCTCAAGAGCCAGCAGATCCAAAGGAGTGGAGAAAAATATGGGACACACAGGTGGATGGCAGCTCAGTCCAACTTCAAAGAAAATCATGCTTGCCTGCAAAGTGTTCTCCAGCCATCCAAGGAAGGCAGGCAATCATTGTTGGAGATTCAATACTCAGAAGAATCAAAAGAAGTTTCTGCAAGGGATAGTGCACAGTAGGACAGAGTGCTGCATTCCCAGAACCATCACATGAGACATCGCTCTGATTGGGGAAGCTTCTGAAGTCGATGGGCAGGGGTCCACTGATGATGGTTCATATCAGCACTAAAGACACTGCGTCATGGGATATCTCGCAGATAGTAGATAATTTCAGGGAACTTGGAACCATGCTGAAGAAGAATGTCCAAGTAATCTTCTCTGAAGTCCTTCCAGTCTCATGAACAAAAGACAAGGCAGAAAATTCTGGATGTTAACTGCTGGCTAGGTAAGAGGTGTGTAGAGTGGAGGATTTGGGTTTTATGGAACATTGGTCCATCTTCTACATGGGAGAGGAGGCTGTATAGTTTGGATTGCATCCACCACAGTCGGAGGGGGACCAATCTCCACAGGGACAGTGGTCAGGAGGGCAGTGCTTAATTTGTGACAGGGCTTGCCAGGACTGAGCCCCAGCACCTCTAAGCTTGGCAGTTCTTAGCCCCAGCACCTCTGGGCTTGCCAAATCAATTATGAAAGTAAATGATTGCTTGAGCCTCTGCTCATCTTTGCTTGAGCCCCAGCACCTCTTTCATTACAAATTAAGCACTGTAGGAGGGGATTAAAGTAATAGCAAAAGGGGGGGGGGGATTAAAAGAGGGAAGATATGAGTACTCAGCCCAAAACTGAGATGTTGAGAACAAAATAATCAAAGGACCAAAGCCATGAAGAGAAGAAATTATTGAATTGCCTGTATCCCAGTGCTTGTGTAGGGGACAATTTCCTGGTGCAAGTGCTGGAGGAACCAACTAGGGGCAGAGCTTTTCTTGACCTGCTGCTCACAAACAGGGAAGAATTAGTAGGGGAAGCAAAAGTAGATGGGAACCTGGGAGGCAGTGACCATGAGATGGTCGAGTTCAGGATCCTGACACAAGGAAGAAAGGAGAGCAGCAGAATACGGACCCTGGACTTCAGAAAAGCAGACTTTGACTCCCCCAGGGAACAGATGGGCAGGATCCCCTGGGAGAATAACATGAAGGGCAAAGGGGTCCAGGACAGCTGGCTGTATTTTAAAGAATCCTTATTGCGGTTGCAGGAACAAACCATCCCGATGTGTAGAAAGAATAGTAAATATGGAAGGCGACCAGCTTGGCTAAACAGTGAAATCCTTGCTGATCTTAAACGCAAAAAAGAAGCTTACAAGAAGTGGAAGACTGGACAAATGACCAGGGAGGAGTATAAAAATATTGCTCGGGCATGCAGGAGTGAAATCAGGAAGGCCAAATCACACTTGGAGTTGCAGCTAGCAAGAGATGTTAAGAGTAACAAGAAGGGTTTCTTCAGGTATGTTAGCAACAAGAAGAAAGTCAAGGAAAGTGTGGGCCCCTTACTGAATGAGGGAGGCAACCTAGTGACCGAGGATGTGGAAAAAGCTAATATACTCAATGTTTTTTTTTGCCTCTGTCTTCACGAACAAGGTCAGCTCCCAGACTGCTGCATTGGGAAGCACAATATGGGGAGAAGGTGACCAGCCCTCTGTGGAGAAAGAAGTGGTTCGGGACTATTTAGAAATACTGGACAAGCACAAATCCATGGGGCCAGATGCACTGCATCCGAGGGTGCTAAAGGAATTGGCGGATGAGATTGCAGAGCCATTAGCCATTATTTTTGAAAACTCATGGCGATTGGGGGAGGTCCCAGATGACTGGAAAAAGGCTAATGTAGTGCCCATCTTTAAAAAAGGGAAGAAGGAGGATCCGGGGAACTACAGGCCAGTTAGCCTCACCTCAGTCCCTGGAAAAATCATGGAGCAGGTCCTCAAGGAATCAATTATGAAACACTTAAAGGAGAGGAAAGTGATCAGGAACAGTCAGCATGGATTCACCCAGGGGAAGTCATGCCTGACTAACCTAATTGCCTTCTATGATGAGATAACTGGCTCTATGGATGAGGGGAAAGCAGTGTATGTGTTATTCCTTAACGTTAGCAAAGCTTTTGATACGGTCTCCCACAGTATTCTTGCTGCCAAGTTAAAGAAGTATGGGCTGGATGAATGGACTGTAAGGTGGATAGAAAGCTGGCTAGATCATCGGGCTCAACGGGTAGTGATCAATGGCTCCATGTCTAGTTAGCAGCCGGTTTCAAGCGGAGTGCCCCAAGGGTCGGTCCTGGGGCCGGTTTTGTTTAATATCTTTATTAATGATCTGGAGGATGGTGTGGACTGCACTCTCAGCAAGTTTGCAGATGACACTAAATTAGGAGGCATGGTAGATACACTAGAGGGTAGGGATCGGATACAGAGGGACCTAGACAAATTAGAGGATTGGGCCAAAAAAACCTGATGAGGTTTAACAAGGACAAGTGCAGAGTCCTACACTTAGGACGGAAGAGTCCCATGCATTGCTACAGACTAGGGACCGAATGGCTAGGTAGCAGTTCTGCAGAAAAGGACCTAGGGGTCACAGTGGACGAGAAGCTGGATATGAGTCAACAGTGTGCTCTTGTTGCCAAGAAGGTTAATGGCATTTTGGGCTGTATAAGTAGGGGCATTGCCAGCAGAACGAGGAATGTGATCGTTCCCCTTTATTCGACATTGGTGAGGCCTCATCTGGAATACTGTGTCCAGTTTTGGGCCCCACACTACAAGAAGGATGTGGAAAAATTGGAAAGAGTCCAGCGGAGGGCAACAAAAATGATTAGGGGTCTGGAGCACATGACTTATGAGGAGAGGCTGAGGGAACTGGGATTGTTTAGTCTCCAGAAGAGAAGAATGAGGGGGGATTTGATAGCAGCCTTCAACTACCTGAAGGGGGGTTCCAAAGAGGATGGAGCTTGGCTGTTTTCAGTGGTGGCAGATGACAGAACAAGGAGCAATGGTCTCAAGTTGCAGTGGGGGAGGTCCAGGTTGGATATTAGGAAACACTATTTCACTAGGAGGGTGGTGAAGCACTGGAATGCGTTACCTAGGGAGGTGGTGGAGTCTCCTTCCTTGGAGGTTTTTAAGGCCCGGCTTGACAAAGCCCTGGCTAGGATGATTTAGTTGGGAATTGGTCCTGCTTTGAGCAGGGGGTTGGACTAGATGACCTCTTGAGATCCCTTCCAACCCTGATATTCTATGATTCTATGATTCTACGAGCCTGCTTAAGAAACAAGAGGAATTGGAATTGCTCATTTATGAGCATACATTCAATTTAGTTGGTATTACTTAAACCTGGTGAGATGATTCACACTATTGAAATGTTAAAACTATTGGTTACAACCTATGTAGGAAGGATTGAGTAGCAAAAGTTGGGGAGGGCATGGTACTCATGTCAACAATGGCATTGCTTGTTTCCAAGTCACTGATAACTCGGAAGACAATGATTTGAATGTTTACCGTTCAATGTCCTAACAGATAAACCACAGAATGGGATACTAATTGGTGTCTGCTACAGACCACCAAATCTCACTAGGGAGCACCTTATGCACCTATCTATGATGTATTGGGGAGGCGGGGGAAAGCTGCATGATCATGGGGCACTTCAATTCGCATGATGCATGCTGAAAGTCTCATACTGTCAGTACTGAAACATCCTTGGAATTTCTAAATATACAGATGACAATTTCCTAGCTCAAGAAGTTTTGCAGCCAACATCAGACATGTTCTAATAAATAATTCTCCTCACAGATAAAAAGGAAGTGACCACAGAACAAAAAGTTAATGGTAGCTTAGATACAAATGATCATGAGTTGATCACACTTATCTGCAAGCAAAGTCCAGACCAGTAATAATATATATTTATACTTGTTGCTTTTAATAAAGCCAATTTCATAAATCTGAAAACAATTATGAGCCAATCAGCTGGGAGAAAGAAATTAATTAGAAAAATATGAATAATAATTGGGAATCATTTAAAAACACCACACGCTCACAGTCGAAGAAGGCTGTACTATTTAAAAATGTAACCTGGTTCTGAGGGGAAGGGAATGCAGATGTAAAAATATAAGTAAATATGATAAAAGAAAGGGGGAGTTGGTAGGACTTAATTTAAATGAGAAGTTAGTAATTGTAGAAAATTGACAAGGGAAGAAAATAGACACAAGGTGAAATCTATGGCCAGCAGCACTAAGGACAATACGGAATTTTTTAAATATATGAGGAACAAAAAGAATTCAAACAATGGCATAGGTCTGATATTAGATCGAAATGGTAGAATTATAAATAATAATGCAGAAAAGACAGAAGTGCTCAATGTCATGCTGTCTGGAGTGGTTTATGAGTCTGAGTGTCAATCTCATGGCAGACTGTCAAAAAGCAGGATAGACACCCTAACCTGGTTGTATGTTCTTTTAGATGTCACCAAACCAATAACAAATATGAACTCCTGGATCACTGTAACAGTCTTACCATGGACAGCCCCCTTAGGCGTTCCAATCAAGCTTGCCACCCAGGCAAGCTGGACTAAGTGATAAATGGTCACTTGCACCAAAAATCACAAAATATTCAGATTACTCCCAGTCCCAAGAGACCAGTCACTTACCCCATGTCAATTTGTACCCAAGATCTCACACCAAAGACTATGCTGTAGCCAATTCTACAGTAAACTAACAAAGAATTTATTAATTAGAAAAAGGAAGTGAGTTATTTACAGGTTAAAGCAGGAAAAACATAAGCACAATTGAGTCAGTCTTTGGTTCCAAAAGGTGACAGATGTATTCTGTCCACTGAATATATTTTAAGGCTAACCGGGTTGACCCTGGGGATCTTTGCTTTTCGCTAGTTTGCTGTTTGGACTCTTCCGAGGGCTGTCGCTAAGAGATGAAAAATCTTTATCTCAGCTATCTTTATGTTCCTCTTTCAGAATTCAGGCTGATGGGGTGTGCTTTCTCCCATATAGCACCTTCCTGGGCATAAGAGGGGCATTAAACTAGCCTTTGTGTTGTGATGTTCCACAATGGCCCATTTGGATTCAATAGTCCTTCTTGATGGGCAGGGGGAACCACTCCTCCTGTCTGAGTTCATAAGTTCAGAGCAGGCATTTTTACAATTATAAAGCAAAACTTTCATATTACCATAAAGCAATGGTTCTCAAACTGGGGGTTGCAACCCCTCAGGGGGTTGTGATGTGGTTGTGTGGGGATCGTGGTGCTATGAGTCCCAAGCCCCTCCAGCCCAGCATGGGGCTGTGAATCCCAACTTCCTCCAGCGCAGTTCCACCCCGAACTCCACTCCGCCTCCAGCCCTGCTCCGCCTCCAAAGAAAGGGTGCCAAATAGAAGTTTTCCCAGAACACCGTTTTTCCTATGGCCAGCCTTGGGACTGAGACAACCGTAGAGGACTTGATTGTTCTGCCACTGAAGAAGTACTTTATTATTTAACAGTCAGACACACAGGCACATTTCTCCTGAAAATAATGGCCACCTCTACTGCTAAAAAGGAAAAGTAGCTCTAGTCTTACATTAAACACAGTTTTACCAGCATCGTTACCTCTGATATTGAAAAACCACAACATGTCAGTTACTGCGAAGTTTTGTCTACTGAATTGATGAAACCATGCAAACGGCAACGCCATCTTGAAACTAGACATCCTGAGCATAAAAATCAAAACGTGGATTTTTTTCAAATGCAGAGAAGAAGTGACAAAAAAGCCAGGTTTGATGCAGATGAAAGTTTCCGACAGCAAACGTCCTATGCTTATGTTGTGTTGCTATGAATCGCCCATACCAAAACGCCGCATATGATAGGTGAGGAGCTTGTTCTGCCAGCATGCAAAGATATTGTATTACTTATGCTTGGCAGTGATAGTGCCAAGAATCTGAATATACTTTCTATGTCAAATAATACTGTGAAATGCAGAATATGTGAGATGTCTAATCATATAAAAAAACAAGTTGTGCATGAAATTAAACATTCTGCTTTCAGTATGTTCAGCCTGCAACTTGATGAAACTACCGATGTTACTAACTGCGCACAACGATATCTTAATGCTGAGGATTTTAAGGATGAGTTCTTACTCTGTGAACAACACGAAACAACCCCAATAGCACAGGCCATTTTCAATAAGGTGAATGCCTTTTTCAAAAGTAATGGCATTGAGTGGAAAAATCTTTGTGGTATCTGTACCGCCAATACTCCATCCATGATGGGTACACGGTCTGGCTTTCAGCCAAAGGTAAAGTGTGTGTCACCTAATGTGATTATCACTCATTGTGGAATCCATCATCAAGCCCTAGCTGCAAAGACATTGCCAATGTTCCTTAATGCTGTGGTGGATGTTGTTATACGAACAGTGAACTACATTAATGCATATGCTGTGAACAGTCCTCTCTTTTGAGAGCTCTGCAACAAAATGGATGGTGAATACTAAATTCTGCTTTTCCACACTCAAGTCCGATGGCTTTCTAATGGATGTGCATTAAAGTGAGTTTTTATACTTCGTGAAGAGATGGTGGAGTTTTTCCTGCAAAAATAATAATGAGAGCTGAACAAAAGTTCAGTGACAAGAAATGGCTTATCTGTTTGGCATACCTAGTTGATATCTTTCATAGCCTTAATGACCTCAGTCTGTTTCTTCAGAGAAAACATTCAATATTAATAGACCTGATTAATCAGATCAGAGCCTTCCAGATGAAGTTGGATCTGTGGTGCAGGAAGTTGGACACAGACAGATCTGGCATATTTCCGACACTTTCCTTATTCAGTGAGGAGGAGGAAGTCCAACATTAATAGTATTCTCAAGTAAGCGATCAGCGAACATCCGAGAGCCCTTCATCAAGAGTTCTTGCACTACTTCCCAGTGCTACCAGAAGAACTTCATTCCCTAGTGAAGAATCCTTTCAGTGTGATGGCTGAGCAGTTACCTACTGAGCATAGTCACGCACAGAAACAGTTTGTCGACACGATCAATGATGATGAAGTAAAAGCAAAATTCATCAGGCTGTCTCCAAACCAGTTCTGGTGCTCAGTTACAAGTGAATACCCACTGGTGTCTGAAATGACCATGAGATCCTTCTGCTGTTTCCCACTACCTATGAATGTGAGAGTGGATTCTCCAAACTTCTCACAATAATGGACACTGGCTTGATGTGAGGATGACATCGGATGTGCCCTGTCTAAAACAACACCAAAAATAAAACTTCTTGTGTCAAATAAACAGCATCATCCATCTCACTGATTTTTGCCTGCTTCTGGTGATTAATTGTTGTCTTAAGTATTAAAATAAAATTTTACTTTAAAAACTTTTCTGCTTATAACAATAATTTGACAAAAATGTTTGTCTTAATTTAAAAGCAGTGAGAAAAAGTAAATTCATTTTAAGCAATAGAGTTTAAATTTAACATTTAACGTAGTGTTAAATATAAAAATATGTTTTTAATTTCTAAGGGGGGTTGCACTCAGAGCTTGGTGTGTGAAAGGGGCCACCAATACAAAAAGTTTGAGAACCACTGCTATGTATAGCATGAGATACGGACACTACAAGTAAGATTAATGCATGCAGCCACTTACAAGCATTTTATAGAGTAAACCCCTCTTTACAAGTCTAACACCTATGAGAAATAGTACTAACATACAGGTGAGCTAGTCTGGGTTCCAGCTATGAATTTCAGTGCTCGGCTGACACTGACAGACTTAGCAAGAAGCTGGCACCTGGTCTAACAGCATGTCACTCAATAAATATTTCTGTTTTGTAGTTGGGGAGAAACAGACACTATTATCTCATCATATAATAAGTCTTTCCATTCCACTTGTATCTCAGGAGGATGTAAAACAGAAGCTACTATAGTCAGACATTTTAAATCAGCAGATCCAGATAATTTTCATCCAAGAGTTTTAAAAGAGCTGACTGAGGAGTTCAGTGGACCATTATATGCTGTTTTTCAATAGGTCTTGGATCACTGAGGAAGACTGGAAGAAACCTAATGTTCTGCCAGTGTTTACAAAGGTAAACTGCATGAGCTGGGTGATTATAAAGTTGTCAGCCTGACATCAATCCTGGGCAAGATAATGGAGCTGTAGATATGGGACTTGATTAATAAAGAAATAGAGGATAATGTAATTAATGCCGATCACCGTGGATTTATGGAAAATAGAGCCTATCAAACTACGTTGATATCGATTTTTTATGAGGTGACAAGTTTGGTTGATAAAGGTAATAGTATTGAAATATAGTTAGACTTCTGTAAGGTGTTTAACTTGGTACTGCATAACATTTTGATTTAATTTTATGTCGTTAAATTTTTTTAACATGGTACATTAATGGATAAAAAATTAGCTAACTGCTCAGTCTCAAAATGTAACTATAAATGGGGAATCATCACTGAACAGATGGGTTTCCAGTCCACCCCTTCTAGAATCGGTTCTTGGTACTATGCTATTTAACGTTTTTTTAAATCAATGACTTGCAAGAAAACATAAAATCTTCACCAATAATGTTTGCAGATGAGACAAAAATTGAGGGAGTGGTAAATAATGAAGAGGACAGGTCATTGCATCTGGATCACTTGGTAAATTGGGTGCAAGCAAACTATCCGTTTTAATGCAGCTAAATCTAAATGTACACATTTAGGAACAAAGAATTTAGGCTATACTTACAGGATGGGGGAACTCTATTCTGGGAAGCAGTGGCTTTGCAAAAGATATGGGGGTTGTGGTGGATAATCAGCTGAACATACAATGCTAGTGTGAGTGCTGTGGCCAAAAAAGCTAATGCAATCCTCAGGTGCATAAATGGGAATCTCGAGAGGGGTAGAGAGGTTATTTTATTTCTACATTTGGCACTGGTGCAATCAGTGCTGGAATACTGTGTCCACTTAGGTGCCCATAATTCAAGAAGGATGTTGATAAATTGAAGAAGGTTTAGAGAACAGCCAAAAGAATGATTAAGGGATTAGAAAACATGCCTTCTCATGATGGACTATTCAAGGAGCTCAATCTATTTATCTTAACAAAGAGAAGGTTAAGGGATGATTTGATTACAGTCTATAAGTATCTATGTGGGGAACAAATATTTAATAATGGGATCTTCAATATGCTAGAGAAAGGTGTAACACGATCCAATGGCTGGAAATTGAAGCTAGACAAATTCAGATTGAAAATAAGGCATACATTTTTAACAGTAACAGTAATTAACCCCTGGAACAATTTACCACGGGTTGTGGTAGATACTCCATCACTGACAATGTTTAAATCAAGATTGCATGTTTTTCTAAAAGATAAGCTCTAGGAATTATTTTAGGGAAGTTCTATGGTCTGTGTTATACAGCAGGTCAGCCTAGATGATCACAATGGACCTTTCTGGCCTTGGAATGAATAGATAAATAGATATGGTCTAATTCTATGTATGAACATGTTTATAGATTCGTGGTCTGTTCCAGTATAACCCCCAGTGAAATGCTGAGCACTTACAACTCCTTTTAATAGCGTGTGGGCCCAATACTTCATATAATTAATACACATTTTTCAAAAACCACAAGAACAGCTTTCACACTTTGTGAGATGACCTTTTGCTAAGGGGAAGGTAAATAGCATACACGGTGCGTGCCCGATCCTGTACCTGTTGAAGTCAGTTGGAAAAGTCCTATTGACTTCAGTAGTGGTCAGCAGGGTCAGGCCCTATATGAGTTGCATATAAGAACTGCAGGAAAATCCAGGATGCATGAGCAGATAGCAGGGTGCTCAGAATAGGACAATCAGAGACAAAGGTGCAACACTGCTCCTGTCATATACTTGCACTGCTCGTATTATTGTTGATGAGGTTCATATTTAGCTTGCTACTCTCTGAAATCAGTTGTGTCTGAATAAGAACTGCAAAATGTAGCCCCAAATTTCTACATTTGCTAAAGGAGAGTTTTAAAATTATAACATTGTTTATACACCATACGCCAGACCATACTGTATTATACTGTGTGTCAGTCACAATCAAGCTGAACTGTTATTAATCTTTCTTCATTTGGCTAGCTCAGGAGTCGGCAACCTTTCAGAAGTGGTGTGCTGAGTCTTCATTTATTCACTCCGATGTAAGGTTTCGCGTGCCAATAATACATTTTAATGTTTTTAGAAGGTCTCTTTCTCTAAGTCTATAATATATAACTAAACTATTGTTGTATGTAAAGTAAATAAGGTTTTTAAAATGTTTAAGAAGCTTCATTTAAAATTAAATTAAAATGCAGAGCCCCCTGGACCTGTGGCCAGGACCCGGGCAGTGTGAGTGCCAATGAAAATCAGCTCACGTGCCGCCTTTGGCATGCGTGCCATAGGTTGCCTATCCCTGGGCTAGCTAGATAGTGGTCAAGTATTCTTATACTCATTTAACTGATGGGGATACTGAAATAGAGCAATTTAGGCCAAACTTAAAGTCAGGCTACTTATTCAAATTCCTAAATATATATATAAAGCCTAACTTTAGGCACCCAATTTTGAAAAATTTGGCTTAAGTGACTTTTGCCAAAAGTCTACGTCAGAGTTGGGAATAGAAATCAGTGCCAAATAATACAAGTAATTATAATTCTGCCTTCCAAATCTATTGAACTAGTGTCCATTGAAGCAACAGAAGTTAAACCACTCCTGATGTGTGGCCAATAGTAAGCCAGATACCAATATGTGTTTGTTTGCAAGTATATTTGCTAACATAAACAGGCTCATGCAAACTGCTGAATCCAAGAACATCATGTGAATTCAGCATGATCCTGAGAGGAGTTTGATTACGTAAATATTGAACATGTACAATCCTGCTCCTATCATAGAACACAGCATACTTTTTCTAGGGAAACCCATGTGGTTCACACTAGCAATGTTAAATATATAACATACATTAGAGGCAATCGTAATATTTGGTCACAATAGTGAAAGTAAAAATTATAAGAAATTAGGGGAGGAACTACCAAAAGTACATACAAAAGCCTTATTTTTATTCTGTGAGTATTGGTTGGAAACTTATTCTTTCAACAAAATCACTGATGTGCACCAGAAAGGTAATTAAATGACTAGGGATCCCTTTTCATGCTTTGTAAACCAGAATGAGGCTCTTTGAACTATCAGTACCCAATTCAGTGCAGCCACAGATGCAGGGCTAGATTTGCTTTGAAGCCTAACTATGGGTATGAGGAGTGTGGAGCTGTAAACTCCTCCTACAGCCAGATAAGCACATTGAGAACAGGTATTTGTTGATGAGAACAATTGACGAGAAATTAAGCAGCCCTAAAACAACTTCAAAATCCATCCTGAAAAAGGAATTAAAGTGTACTGATCGCTAAGAGACTGCATCCCTACACAGGCCACGCAGCCAAATTGGGCACTGGTCAGGCTATGTGGGCTAGGTAGCAGCTGCATAGTTACTGAATGAATGTTACAACAGCCCAGTGTCTCAAATAGCCTCCTAGCCATTTAGATAACTGGGTCTTACTGAACAATTTCACATTAATAGATTTGTGTGTGTGTGTGTGTACTTACATATGTATGTACACACACATATGTATGCATACAGACTCCCTATTATATGCATATATGTGTCTGTATCAGGGCCGCCCAGAGGATTCAGGGGGCCTGGGGCAAAAGCAATTTCAGGGGCTCCTTCCATGAAAAAAAGTTGCAATTCTATAGAATACTATATTCTCATGGGAGTCCCTGCGGGGCCCGGGGCCTGGGGCAAATTGCCCCACTTGTCTCCCCCCTCCCCCCGCTCCGGGTGGCCCTGCTCTGTATGTATATTATATTTGCGCTGCTTCTTCCTTCCTTTCATCTTCTACCCTCTCCTATTCCACTGGTGTCCCTCCCTTCAATGTCTTCTCTTCCCAGACCCTTTGTTTCAGTTAATCTCCACTAGTTTCTTTTAACAACAACAACAACAAAATCATGGCACTAACCTGACATGGCCAAACAATCAATTTCTATGTTCCATCTCCCTCCTGCCCTAGTGTCACATACCTACTTAGACTGGCAGTTATTGGGGGCAGGGATTTCTCGTACTCTATGTTGCACAATGCCAAGCACAATTGGGGCCTTGATCTTGATTGGGGCCATAAGCCCTAGTATCAGGGCCGGCTCCAGGCACCAGCGAACGAAGCAGGTGCTTGGGGCGGCCAATGGGAAAGGGCGGCACGTCCGGGTCTTCAGCGGCAATTCAGTGGTGGGTCCCTCAGTCCCTCTTGGACCGAAAGGACCCACCACCGAATTGCTGCCAAGTAATGAAGCGGTGCAGGATATTTTTTTTTCCTTCACCGCTTGGGGAGGCAAAAAAGCCTGAGATGGCCCGGCCTAGCATAATTCAAATAATTAATAATAACATGTCAGACTGTCCTTAATGAAGATATAAAATCAAAATTACCAGTGTCACAGGGGTTTGCAAAACTGGAGAAAAAAAGATGGAAACACGATAAGCAGCTTATTAAACCTCCTGGAACTCACTGTAATAGCATGACCATGAACTAGTCTCTTGATGTTTTGGTGTCTCTCATTCTTTTTGAACAGCCTTTAAAAAAATCCACATGGCCTCATAGCTACAATATATGCATAATAATTACACCCACAGTAATAGGCCTACCAATCAGTTCTCTGCCCAGTGGGGCAACTAGGGTTTGAGAAGCAAGTGAAAATTCTTGATCCACAAGACAGGGAAGACTGGACATAACTGAGTCCCCAAAGGATTTGGGAGTGAAAGCTTATACCCCTGCTGAATCACACACATCCTCAGGTGACAATTACATGAATAATAGAGACAACCATGCTAACTTGTAAGAGAGTGCTATATAGTGGTGTGGTCTAGGAGTTAGCGCATTGGCCTGGGCTGCTGGCATCTTGGGTTCTATTCATGCCTGTACCATCAGGCTACTGATAGAAAGTGCTATATAATGTTATTAATAGTGGCCACCATAGTATGAATTGGCACAAGAAAAGGTAGTTGAATTGTTACAGATTCACCTTTTTTTGGATGTTGACTTACTTTTTTGTGCAATATAAGATAATGACTTCAACCATACAGATGAAAAATCAAAATGTTATGTGGAAAATATTTTAAAACAACCCACAGGCCTCACATGTAACACTGGTCTACAATTTTTGAGAAGTCATCTGCTTCAGAGATAAAATCTGCTATTTATTATGTATTTTGATGTGCTGAATTCAAATATGACAATTAAAACAACGGATTGGCTACTGTTTCTAAGATATTTCAGTTTTTACATTTTATGTCTATGTATATTGTGTAGATAGTAGAGTTTTAATCATAAATTGTAAACCTAGGTCTTTTCATGTGTTTATGGTTGCTTTACATGATAATATTTCACCTGTCCTGTTTATGTAACACTTTAAAAATCAGCAAAAGGGTTATATAAATAAAATTGAGCAAAAGGGTTATATAAATAAAATTGATTATGAAACAAAAGGCAAAAAACTATTATGTACATAATTTAGTCCTATTCAGTGTCTACTCTGCGCTTCTCGGCTTGTCTCTTGTATTCATTAAATGGAGCATCTCTTGTCACTGTCCAGCAATAGTCTGCAAGCATTGATGGGCTCCATTTGCCCTGATAGCGTTTCTCCATTGTTGCAATGTCCTGGTGAAATCGCTCGCTATGCTCATCGCTCACTGCTCCGCAGTTCGGTGGAAAAAAATCTAGATGAGAGTGCAAAAAATGTATCTTGAGTGACATGTTGCAACCAAGGCTTTTGTATGCCTTGAGGAGGTTTTCCATCAACAACCTGTGGTTGTCTGCCTTGTTGTTTCTGAGAAAATTTATTGCCACTAACTGGAAGGCTTTCCATGCCATCTTTTCCTTGCCACGCAGTGCATGGTCAAATGCATCATCTCGAAGAAGTTCACGAATCTGAGGACCAACAAAGACACCTTCCTTTATCTTAGCTTCACTTAACCTTGGAAATTTTCCACGGAGGTACTTGAAAGCTGCTTGTGTTTTGTCAATGGCCTTGACAAAGTTCTTCATCAGACCCAGCTTGATGTGTAAGGGTGGTAACAAAATCTTCCTTGATTCAACAAGTGGTGGATGCTGAACACTTTTCCTCCCAGGCTCCAATGACTGTTTGAGTGGCCAATCTTTCTTGATGTAGTGGGAATCTCTTGCACGACTATCCCATTCGCAGAGAAAACAGCAGTACTTTGTGTATCCAGTCTGCAGACCAAGCAAGAGAGCAACAACCTTCAAATCGCCACAAAGCTGCCACTGATGTTGGTCATAGTTTATGCACCTCAAAAGTTGTTTCATGTTGTCATAGGTTTCCTTCATATGGACTGCATGACCAACTGGAATTGATGGCAAAACATTTCCATTATGCAGTAAAACAGCTTTAAGACTCATCTTGGATGAATCAATGAACAGTCTCCACTCATCTGGATTGTGAACAATGTTGAGGGCTGCCATCACACCATCAATGTTGTTGCAGGATACAAGATCCCTTCCATGAAGAAGAGTGGGACAAGATCCTTTTGACGGTCATGGAACATGGAAACCCTAACATTACCTGCCAGGAGATTCCACTGCTGTAGTCTGGAGCCCAACAGCTCTGCCTTACTCTTGGGTAGTTCCAAATCCCTGACAAGGTCATTCAGTTCACCTTGTGTTATGAGGTGTGGTTCAGAGGAGGAGGATTGGAGAAAATGTGGGTCCTGTGACATTGATGGTTCAGGACCACAAGTTTCATCCTCTTCCTCTTCCTCGTCTGACTCAAGTGAGAATGATTCTGGTGCATCAGGAACCGGCAGTCCTTCTCCGTGGGGTACTGGGCGTATAGCTGATGGAATGTTTGGATAATGCACAGTCCACTTTTTCTTCTTTGACACACCTTTCCCAACTGGAGGCACCATGCAGAAGTAACAATTGCTGGTATGATCTGTTGGCTCTCTCCAAATCATTGGCACTGCAAAAGGCATAGATTTCCTTTTCCTGTTCAACCACTGGCGAAGATTTGTTGCACAAGTGTTGCAGCATATGTGTGGGGCCCACCTCTTGTCCTGATCTCCAATTTTGCAGCCAAAAGAAAGGTGATAGGCTTTCTTAACCATAGTGGTTATAGTGCGCTTTTGTGATGCAAAAGTCACTTCACCACAAACATAGCAGAAGTTATCTGCACCATTCACACAAGTACGAGGCATCTCTGCTCAGTTTGGCTAAACAGAAATGTGTCCCTTTGCAAAAGCAAACACTGACAAATAAGAGAGCACGGCACTGTATGATTTCTAGAGCTGATATAGGGCAATTTGTTCAGCAGAGTGATGTAAGCTTCGTTATGATTGCATCATCCATGACTTCTAGGAATAACATGATGCAATTCATATCATGTATGACGCAATACCAGCTTCAGATTGCATCATTCATTGTTTTGCCTAAAAAGCAAGTACTGTCCAAACCCAGTCATAGATTTATTCATAGATCCAGTCAAAGATGTATTTTAGTCATTTCTGGTTTAAATTGAGATCCCTTCCCTTTATAACTCACTTACCCTCCGCCATTCCCAAGTCAAGGGTCATATATACTGACCCAATAGCATATCTTGAAAACTAGAGCCAATCAACAATTTTAAGCATCATTTTCGTTCTCAGTGACCCAGAATTAGTAAAGTTTGACTACATTTATTTCAGAACCATTTTGGCTGTAGAGCAGTGTAATCGCATTTGTATGGAAGGCTAATACATGTTTACTGACTGTGTGTGGGTGTGCGCATGCACACACACAGATAGAGTAATTGGATGCTTAACGTTAGGCTTCTGCATCCATACTTAGGCACCTAAAGAAGCGGTCTGAGTTTTCAAAGCTGCCGGGCACCCAAAGATCCTCAGTGATTTAACTCAGATCTTCTGGGTGCTTAGTACGTTTAAAAAAAAATCAGGCTATATATTTGGTGCCTAAATATGGATTTTTAAGGGCCTAACTTTAAGCACACGTTTTTAAAAAAATCTTGGGCACAAAGTTGAGAGACCACAATAAAAAGAGGCTTTTTTTCTTCTTCCGTTTGTTGCTGTATAACATACTGTGTGCTGTACAGTGTATCATGCAGTACACGTGTTATATGTATATTTACACTTTTCAGGCAACCTGAAATCAATTTATTTGTTCATGTACAATACACTTCAAACATAGCTAAATTGAGTTTCTGCTTTGAAGAAGCACAATTAAGGGCCTACACCTGCAAAGCCTTACCCAAACCAGTGGAACTATTCAGGTGAGAAAGAGGTTACAAAAAAGAGTTGGCAAGGTCAGTTTATTGGTTGTGTTCAGAATGCAACTTTTAAATATTTAATGCAGATGAACCAGAGTGTTTCACTGAGTAATTGACTGTCCTGTTACACCACAGTGCCCTAATGGCTGAGGCCTGTGAGCAAAAAAGTTGTGATCGTGTAAGGTGCTAAGCATTCCTGCAAGGTACTAAATGGGTACAGATGGGACTTATGGGCACTCAGCACCAAGCAGGATTCAGCCCTAAATGCATGTGCACAACTATGCTCTATTTGCACAGTCAAATACATAAGTATGCATGAATGTGTACATGCATTTTTCATAGGCATACCTCCACCCCTGGAAAATTAGCCCTTTCACCTCAAAAGTTAATCGACTTATGAGAGATTAATAGTAGCACCTAGTGGTTTATTTATAGCACTAAAATGTTTTCAGATAATGTTGATGAGGCAACACATTTTTATATAAATTTCTGCTTCAAGAAACCTGTGCAAGGAATCAATTCTTGCTGAGATTTCAGCTCTGAACTGTCAGATTCGAAGACAATATTTCTGCCACTTATAAGAGTTATAGGAGAGTTGGTATCAGCTCAGAGGATTAGTATGTTCATATTCCCCATCAAACCTTCAGCGACAAGTGGGGAAGACTGTTCTGTGGCACTGACTCCTATTGTAGGGGTTTTTTTTCATTTGGGTCCCAGTCCTGCTCCCACTGAAGTCAGTGAAAGTTTGCCACTGCCTTCTATGGAAGCAGGTTCAGGCCTTTGGTGTATTAGTAATACTACTAATAGCATTATATGCTGTGACTGGATTAGGGCCTTCAGCTTGGAAAATAAACATCTTTTGCCGCAGTGTTTATCTTCAATAAATACCTCAGCTTTGCCTGAACAATTATCTCTCTGCAGCAGACCATTTTCCAGTAGCAACGTATAATTCCATTAACATTACTGCTTAAAATATATCCTCTTTGTGCTGAAAAGAAAGCTGTTGTGTTTGGGAAATGTTAGTGGTCTCATGTATTTTTGGAATTAAAGCAGCAATTAAATCATTCAGACCTCATTCTTCCTCCCAGGTTTCATTTTTGCATTTCTTGCTTCACACAATGATTCAGGCTCTCATGACCCATGAGGAGATTGCAAAGAGAGAGATTTGGAAAAAAGCTTGGCCAAAGCACATTTTCCAGCAATTCTGTGCCATCTGTTACTGCAGGTGATAATAACTGATAAAGGTTAGTAACGCCAACAGTCTCTACTGAATCTGTTTCAGATTGACAATGGGAATACGGGAATACACGGGCAGGCAGTTTACAGTTTGGGTGGGTTATTTTTAAATGACTAGGTGCTATTGTTCCTAATGATAATTGTTAAATATTAACATTTAAATCTGATTGCACACAAGTCAGGAATACAACCAAGAGTTAATAGATTGTTTAAAAAAAAAAAAAAAAACAGTGTAAGAGGCACTTATACCCTGAATGTAGTTGTGTGTGTGAATATCCAGGATAGTAGCATTTGGACAGAAACAAATTTTGGTTATACATAAGTCACTGTGTCCTTCTGTGCCTTGTACAAAGCCAAGTATACAGTTACCACTTAACAAATAACACAATGTATAGTGAGGCAAAGTAACTGGGACAGGTTCTGCTCTCATTTTCATCAGTGAAAATCCAAAGTAACTCCATTAAGTACACTCAGATAAATGAGATCAGAACCTGGCTCGCAGACTTCACATCATCATAAACTTTGGCAGGGATCTCAAGTAGTAGTGCCTCTCTGATAGAAATGGTTGCAGTGATGGAAAGTGACAGAAGGGGGCTGGTAAGTGCCAACACCATGCAAAAAGAGGGCAGTGCTGGGTGGGAAAGCAAGTATGGACTCTGCAGCCAAAGAGTTCACTGATTACTAGCTCTCTGGAGAATCTGTCATTGGCCAAACTCCTATAAGCTTGCCCGTTTGGCAACCACAGCCTCCCCCTCCCAATAGAAAACCCAGGAATGACAATGGTGAAAACACCACCTGTCCTTTAAGGGGGTAGCACTCCTTACACCTGCCTGTGCCACCTTTATTGAATCTGACCTTGCATGGAGTTGATTCAAAGCCCAGTAGAGTCAATGGAAAGAGTTCCATTTATTTCAATATGCTTCCTGTCACGTGACCCTATATCAGGCTCACATGACAGAAATGCAGGAATCCTTCTACATATATGCTCCTTTCTAATGTTACTTTTGTTGGGTCCCTATTATTGATGTGTGTTCACAAAAAGTCAACCAAAAAATACAGATAATGATGGGACTGAAACAGTGTGGACCAATTAAAGAAAAAATACAAATATTGAAAAATGAATATTTTGGATCATGTGCCTAGTTATAAGGCTGCACTTTCCTGCAAGCCCAGGCGATTTGCTTCATACATCTCAGTGAGATGCTTCATGGAGATCTGGGGGAACAGAACTTCCACATCTGGCACATAGTCCCATGGAGCTACTCCATGGCCACTGAAACAGCATGTGTGGTCCCTGACCTCCCCTTCTGATGTGAATATGTATAGTCATTGGTCTGCAGAATAGCCCCACCCTGCATATTGTCTGCCCCCTAAGCTGCCTGTTTCGTAGTGTAGCATGAGCCACCGCAGAGCACTGCTCCACAGCATGCATAGAGAGCAGCAGAGTCCCCTTGTGTGGCTTCTCTGGGTCACGGACCCAGTGTAACTGCACTCCTTTCTCTAGCTTTGAAATCCTCTGTGACCCTGCTATAGGATTTCGCCATAAGAAACATAACTTCAAGCCAAATTGCTGTGAAGGTGGTTTGCAATCTGTTCTATCTGAAACCCCAATAAAAAGGAAATTGCTACTACTTTGCCTTTGTGATTTAAACATGATAGTATGCTGAACACAGCATAATAGTAATTAGCAACTATTAGAGAGTTTCAGACATAAGCACTGCTCCGTTGCAAACTTGCAACTTCTTCACAAACAGGATTCAGCTGGAGCTAGTCTGGTGGGAACAGCAAAGCACTAGCCCTCTAGGGAATTTCAGCCCTATCAGGCGAAAGCCTCTTTTGATTGGCTGCCTCCTGTACTTGCCTACCTCCTGAGGATGAGCAGCCAATCAGAGCTACTACAGGAAGCAGGCAGCACTTTCTCCCAGGATCCCAGAGGACTTTTGTGGTAGGGAAGAGGGAACAGCTGATACCATTCTCACAGGAGGGTAGCTGAGAGGAGGGAACAGAAAATGCCCAGCAGGTCGGGGGGCTCTACTCCCACCTTCCCTTTCCTCCCTTCCCTTCCTACTCTGTTGTCCACTTTGGGGATGGGATTTATTTCAGTGCAGTGCAGGCTTTCCCACCCCTTATCTCCACCTTGAATGGAAGGAACCGCTATCTTTTGAACACTGAGCAAGTCACCATTGACTTCAGTGTAGCTGGGTAGGGTGGTATAGAATCTGGCCCTAACCTTTTAACTGCTTTCCTTAGTGGTCAAATTATGCTCTCAGAGAACTGTTATGAACACATTTCTGTTACCTGAAAATGTGGGGGGAGGGGCACTGATTTACACCCTGTCCAAACACACTGAAGTAAATGGGTTGCGTGTCACATAAATCAGCAGAGAATTTGGCCTTTCGCTTTCAATATATGCCACAATAGTCCAGTTACTACAAAAATTGATATTGATACCTGACACTTGCAGCTTAAAGTACCCAAAATAAACTGCAGCTTTCAAACCATAATACCTTGTATTATTTTTAGAGTATTACTGAGTCTTCATGATGGATTTGCCTGGAGTAACTTTTGCTGTGAACCCTGAGGAAGGGGATTATGGATACATAAATTTTCACTGGTGATAAGTTCACATCTGTTTTGAACTGTGAAATGGCAGATCATTGTGAAATCCTCTAAGAGTGTCCCTTTTAAATACCAAATAAGCATAGCACCAAAAGCACATAAAGAAATAATTGAAAGACTCTGGAGGGAAGCCAAGAGGACATGGCTAATGTTTCACCTAATCTCTCCCCCTCTACTCCTACAGTTTTGCCTGCATGACGTGAACTTCAGAGCTCCATCAGGCAGCTGCTTCTTGACTGTTTGCACTGTCTGACCTGTTGGCAAAAGAACAAGAACAACAAAGAAGCTAAAAACATAAAACTGTGAGAGACTAGGAACTATGTGCCTGTGAGGCTAAAGCACTCACCTTTCACCAAGGGGGCTGGAGTTAAAGTCCTGCTTGAGGTCCTGAGAGGGCAGAGCTTGGAAGGCTCAGCTTAGTTCTCAGTTGGCATCCATCCATGTCACAAAGCTAGCACGCATAATTTATGCACATTTGGTTGTCTGTTCAGGAGAGGCCCAGGACACTCACATGATAACTGAAATACCACACACGCCTAGAGATGGTGATTCCTTCAACTCAAGATGGAGGTAACTGATAGCACAGTGTGGGAAAGCTTGCACTGCAGCTTGTGGATTTGTACTTGTCCTGTGAATAGGAAGGAAGATCCCAAAGCACTTTGGTTTCCTGGCCTCCAGTCTTTTGTCTTTCACATGCACAATTCGCTTATTTGCACGCACATGCGCACACACACACACACAAATATGAACCTTTCCTTGGCCATTAAATAGGCACTGTTTGAATAAGCAACATATTTACTAAAGCTAATTATCCAGAAGCCCTTTCTAAAAGCCCAGTTCTGCAACTCTTGCTTACACTTGGCAGCACTCACTTGTGTGATTAGTCCTGTCCACTGCATGGGACCAAGTTGCATGTGTAAATGCTGCTCAGTGTAAGTAAAGTTTGCAGAATCAGACCCAAAGTTCGGTTGTTAGTTCTTCATAGTCAAGGTAAGTTAAAACTGAAGCTGACAAACAGAAGTACCAAAGGGAATGTAGCTACTGCATCTGCAGGAATTTGGACCTCTCAGATGCTAATGGGGGTTAATTATTGATTGTTCCTAGTTACCCCAGTTTAAGTGAAGCTTTTAGGACTGATCTTACCTGACCTAAAATATCAACTGTAATTGCAACATATGTTATCACGGAATGCTGCAGGAGATCCCTAGGGTTTTTCAGGTGACTTAGAAAGGGACTTTAACAGGGAACAAATGAGAAAAATATTCCAAATTCTGAATGAAAAGAAACAAATCATAAACCTTTACAAGCTGCTGAGCAAATCCTGCGGCTTAAATAATAAATCATCAGCATGCTGGACTTGTGACAAAGTCCCCAGTGTACCAACAGAGAAATAGAACGATAGCAGAGAAAGCAAATAAATCCAGGAAGTGGTAGAGGAATGACACACAACAAATTACTCTTCTTAGTAGGTATGCACGCACAAATTTAGAAGAAATAAAACCAACCCAAACCTTTGGTCAATACTTGAACCAAAGTTGAAATCAACATTTTTGGGGGTGAGGAGGGGAATGGGATTTGAGAAAAGTTTCGGCAACTTTTTATCCCATTGCTTTTCATTTTGGTTGGCAGCTGAAGTCAAAGTGATGAAACAGTGCAGGAAAGGAAGTTCTTGTGGTCTTTCTGGGCCAACCTACAGCAAAAAGTACCCCCAATCCAACCATAAACAGGAAGTGTTGGAAATCTTTTGAGAGACTTTGTCCATGCAAAATTTCTAGCGCAGTATTGCAGATATGGGTAGATTGTGACATACAACCACAGAATCTTATTTGAGTTGGTGCAGAAGTGCATTGCTCTAGTGTGAGCACTGGGAGACATTGTGGCTGGAGCTCTACGGAGTATCACCATTGTACAGTCTTTGCAGATGATATCGCATCTTGTCCCTCTGCATCCACACAGACCTTATCTGGAACACTATGTGCAGTTCTGGTCTCCCATGTTTAAGAAAGATGAATTCAAATTGGAAGAGGTACAGAGAAGGGCAACTCAGATGATCAGAGGAATGGAGAACCTGCCTTATGAGAGGAGACTTAAGGAGCATAACTTGTTTAGCTTGACTAAATGAAGGCTGAGGGGTGATATGATTGCTCTCTATACATGCAGCAGAGGGATAAACACTGGAGAAAGAGAGGAGTTTTTTAAGTTAAAGGCAATGTTGACACAAGAAGAAATTGATGTATACTGGCCATTCACAAATTTAGGCTTGAAATTAAATGAAGGTTTCTAACCATTAGAAGAGTGAATAGTGGGGACAAAAAAACCTAATTTGTTTCAAGACTGAGCTTGATAAGTTTATGGAGGTGATGATGTGATGAGGTTGCCTACAATGGCATATGGGCCACCCAGGACTGCTATTAGCAAATATTTCCACCAGCCAGAGATGGGGCACTAGGTGGGGAATATGATGTTATTGACATGAACTATGACAATATAGATCATTGTTGCAACCAAGGTCCTATAGTTGCACCAAATCTTGTACAAAGGAGGTCAAGTAAGGTGTCTATGGAAAGGTTGTAATTTGCTGGTTATGATTATGCAGTCTGTATGTGTGTATCATTTTTGTATTTGAAGTTATGAATATGAGCTATGTACTTGTATCTCAATGTGTTTGATTCTAAGTAGCCTCAGTGAAGCATTTGGTCAGCTTCTTGAGAAAGGACTATTCTCAGTAAGTGCCCAATCAAGAACCACTTAACTGACAATGGACTTTGGGAGATGCCAATCCACATCTGAGCTTTTCTGGGAATGTTCAAACTAACATGTAAACAATGGCGTCGGCCTGCAAAAAGCTGAATCATTCATGTACATGTGACTTACCCAGGTGGCTACAAACTCCAGCTTGTTGCTGTGACTTTGCACTGAAGAACAAAGGAGTTTCTGCCCACAAGAAAGAGAATATAAAAGGCCCTGGAAGCCTCTCCATTTGGTCTTCAGCTGGCTCAAGAGATGGCCTCTCCACCCCAAAGAGGTGCCTGAAAGAAACTGGGACAAAGGACTGTAACTACAGGGGTGTGAGTGATTGCTGGACCCAGGCCATAAACCACAACGTTGGTCTGAAAAGGATTGGGCCCAGACTAGGAAGGAGTCTAGTCTGTGAAAGAAGCTTATTGGAACATCTCTGAGGGTGAGATTTACCTGTATTCAGTTTCCTACTGTATTTGGCTTAGACTTGCATGTTTTGTTTTATTTTGCTTGGTAACTTACTTTGTTCTCTCTGTCATTACTTGGAACCACTTAAATCCTACTTTTTATACTTAATGAAATCACTTTTCCTTATTAATTAACCCAGAGTAAGTAATTAGTATCTGGGGGAGCAAATCTCTCTGTGCGTATCTCTCTATCAGTGTTATAGAAGGAGGACAATTTATGAGCTGGCCCTGTATAAGCTTTATACAGAATAAAACAGATTTATTTGTGGTTTGGATCCCATTGGGAGCTGGGTGTCTGGGTGCTAGAGACAAGAGTATTTGCTAAGCCGTTTTCAGTTAAATCTGCAGCTTTGGGGGCATGGGTCAGACCCTGGGTCTGTGTTGTAGCAGATTAGTGTATCTGGCTCAACATGACAGGGTTCTGGAGGCCCAAACTGGCAGAGAAAATGGGCTCAGAGGTAGTCTCAGGACATCAGGTGACAGTCCCAAGGCGGTCTCTGTGACCGAACCGGTCACAGGGTGGGCTGTGAGTCATTAGAGTTCTTTCCCATGTGTCTGGCTGGTGGGTCTTTCTGACAAGTTCTGTGCCTAATTGATCATCATCTTTGGTGTTGGGAAGGAATTTTGCCCCACATCAGATTGGCAGAAACTCTGTGACCAGGCAGCTCTGCACACTGCCTCCACCCTGAGTGCTGGAACCATGGCCAATGGGAGCTGCAGGGGCAGTGCCTGCAGGCAGAGACAATGTGCAGAGCTGCCTGGCCACACCTCTGCCAAGGAGCCGAGGGAGGCGGATGTTGCCACTTCTGAGGAGGTGCTGAGCTAGGTAGGCAGACTGCCAGACCTGCCAACCCACATCTGCTCCCTACCCCCTGCCTCCAGCACCCGCAGGGGTCCCAGGCCACATGCCACCGCCCACTCTCTCCCTCTCTTCCCCCACACCAGCAGGGTCCCGGCAACATGCCACTGCCTGCCCCCCTTAGCACCCATGGCGTCTCAGAGCTCCCCCCCCGATTTAATCACGGGCATATAGTACAAGTCATGGACAGATCATGGGCTGTGAATTTTTGTTTACTGCCCATGACCTGTCCATGACTTTTACTAAAATACCCATGACTAAAACATAGTCTTATTTATAAGCATCTGAGCCAAGCTGCCAAACCTTTTGAGATTTGCCTGTCACATTTTCTTGCTCTTTCTCGTCTCCATACAAACTTGGAGATTAGGGGCAAAGTACACTGCATTGCACTCTATAGTGCCTTACTTTTCTCATTGTCTTTGCATAGCAAGAGTTACTTCTTGTTAGAAAAAAGACATTATATGTAGGTATTTTAAGTACAGTGCTCTATTATTCATTAAGATTAGCATCACATTTTAATCAAAACCAAAGCCCTCATCTAACCCTCTTTGCTCAACACCAAAGAAAATCACATCAATTTTAAACTAAGGAATTTGCCATACCCCATCAAACCAGTGCAACATCCCCTCTCAAACAGTGGCCAATACCAGATGCAGAAGAGGAAGATGTAAGAAAGCACACTATGGCCAATTATAGAATAACCAGCCTATTGGTGGAAGTTTACTTTCTAACCTCTATTATACCCGAACCTGAACCTGAGGTTTATATCCTGTCTATATTTTTCCCTGTGTAATGAAGCTAAATGTTCTTATTATACATAAAATTGTCTAATCCTTTTTGGAATCCTAATAAGGTCTTGGGCTTCATTATATGGTGGTATAGAGTCCCAGAAATAATTATGCATGATGTAAAATGTCTATCTGTCTATGGTATTTATGTGACCCCCCACCACTGTAGCAGCTGAGTGCCTTACAGTCTTTAATGTACTTATCCTCACAACACACTTGTGAGGTAAGGAAATGCTACTATCCCCACTTTACAGATAGGGATTATTGGTTTGATTCCCAGCTGGGATGTCAGTATAACTCCACTGACTTCAATGGAGGTTTGCACCAACTGAGGATTTGACCACAGGAATTCAAATTATGAAATTCAGTAGTGAAAGAGAAAGCATTTAATGAACTGCACATAACCTAAAAACGGGAAGAACATTTGTAGGCCCTCCCAGTTGGTGACCGAGTGCCACAGTGTATGGTCTACTACAAAGAGGAAGTGGGTGACATGAGGAGTATAAAGAGTCCAAATGATGGAGTGTTTGTAGGCCCTATTTAGACTGCCTTTCTAGATGGTGTCTGGCATGGTAAAGAAAAGCTTCTTATGTACTATCCAAAGAAGGAACAGAGATCAAACAAAAGACTAAATTCTGCTTTTATTTACACTAAAATAAACATAGAGTAAATCCGTTGGTTTCAACAGATTTAATCTGGGAGCAAGAGCTCCTCCCAGGTTCCTTGACCCATAAAGCAAAAATGTTTTACTTCAAAGGTGACCTGTAGGGGAAAAATCTTTGGGCTGGCACCTTTTTTCCCTTCTTTACAATGTACATGGAAGGCCTGAAAGGTTTGGTGGTGTTCCACTTTTTAAAAGTTCCCTGCCTTCCCCCACTTGTTTTCCACACTCGGAATTGAAATGTTGTCTACCCTGAATATTTTATGGCTGACTATAGCACTGGTAGGATTATAATGTCACATATATCAAGGAAGTTAAAGTGACCCCTAATGAACTGAGAGACTGTTTAAAATGTTTTCTTCCCAGTCAGTTGTTTGTTTTTGTTAAAGTTGTGTCCTATTTAACTCAAGCAAACTTTTGGAAGAAAAACTACTTTTAAAAAAATATTCAGCACCTCTTCCTCATCAGTTAGGGGCTGAAAAAGCTTGAAAAAACACAGTTTTGAGACTGCTGGTGAGCTATGGAGAAAAGCCAGGGACTTGACTTTCTTCTTGTTACTTTGCCTTGTGAATTTTGTTCCTAAAATGTAGGATCTGCACTTTGTTCTGAATAGTTTACTGTACACTCTTAGAAGAAATTGTACTTTAGCGAAATACAGTATCCAGGTTTCTACACTAAGCTTAGTGCTTGTACGTCATCCTATCTTATGGATTTTCAGGGTCCACCAGAAGCAAAAGGCCTGGATGGTTTCTTTGTTTTTTTCTTTTCTATCCATAAACATTTTTTCATCATTCTTTGCTTCTGAGTCAATAGTCAATATATAAAATAGTGCTCTGTACAGGATGTAGAATGATCTGCATACATCTGTCCCAACATCTGATCCTGAGCTAACTTTTCTGTATATTTTACAGTTTTCAGAAAACTGTGTGTGCACCATTTCTCTCTTCACCAGAAGAGATAAATAGGAATTACAGCAGGAGGACCTAATCTGCTCCAAAGCAGAGTGGTGAACCTCAGTTTGACAGTGCAAAGTCTGAAGAAAATTAAAACAATGGAAAGGAGAATCTTCTGAAATAATTAAGTAGTTGGGAATTGCAGTTAGAACTCAGCCTTATGGATCAGGGAAATCACTAGACTAGTACTTAAAGGAATCAAGCAAATCAAAAGGACATGGACAAAACTTACAGACATCACTGAGCTGATCTCTGATGAAGTTTTTTAGTTCATACAACCTTTAACTGTAACAATGCAAAGACCTTGCCACACTGCTCACATTGTTGTCACAATTCAGTTGGTGAAACAAGAAAGTAATTAGAGTTTGAAAAACTTTTGTTGAGCAGTGAAAAACATTTGGTTTGCCGATGTTGTTTTCTCTCTCTCTCTCTCTCTCTCTCTCTCTCTCTCTTTCTCTTTTTCCCCAGGAGAAAAATGGTTTTATTGTTACAGCTGTATGAATCTCAGCTGCTCCGATTCAAAGGGGGTTTGACGAACTTTTTGTTTTCAGTTTGCAGGATACTGCAATTCCATGTCTTGTAATTAAGGTTTCAATTTAACCTAACAAGTCAAAGTAAAGCTCATAAAAGATGCGGAGTTTTCAGTTGAAACTATGGGAATCATGCAATATAGCAAGCCTTTTATTAAACTGGGCTGAGTTTCAGGTTCAGAATGAAACTAGACTTAATTTAGAAAGGTTTGAACAGTTTTCTGTACTTCCCCATGGGAGTGGTTCTGATCTCACTTATACTGGTGTAAATCAGATGCAACTCCAGTAAAGTCAATGGGTATGTGCCGATATAAAACTGGTGTAGGTGAGATCAGCTTCAGGACCCAGGTTTTCAGATAAACAAACGTGCCTCTTAACAAATTACTCTGGAAGAATTGCACTGAGCCAGCAGTGTTATATTGCTTTTGGGAAAAGGCCATCTTGCTTTAGACACAACAACAAATTTTACTACAGAATAAATACAGAAATCAGAATTTTATTACTGTTCAGGCACCTTCTGGCGCCTTAATTGCTCTCAGAGCTAATTATTCCTGCACATTATTATGGAATTATTATTTCCTTCTTGACTGTATGAAGGAAAAAAGAAACAGCAATAACCCTATACCTCATCATTAGCATAACAAAGATTATTGCAAGATTTTAATAAAGTCATAGAGGTTATCTTTTTGCAAAACCTGAAAATATCTCTGTGTGTTTACATATAGTTAAGACAAAAAACACTGTTCTCAGATAAGTTGATATCCCCAGTAAGGAGTCTTGGGGAGCTTATCCTTCACACTGAGGGGAGGAAACCTGAAAGAAGGGATGACAAATTGAAATGTACAGTATTCTAATGCTGTAGGTGCATGCAATCTGAATAAACATACAGAAATGCTTTCCCTGCTGGGCCCCAGGCCAATTCCTCTCATCCTCCAGAGACCAGTCTCTCGATTGAATTGAGACATTTTATGGCTTTTTGACAGGTTTGCAAAATAGGTGGAGAAGAAATCATAATCTGCCATATGCCATTCATAAAATAATGGTGATATTGGCAAAAATTGATAAAAAAAATCACACTGACAATGTGTTTTCCGTTTTCCCTGCTTTGCTATAACCTTTTTCCAAAACAGAATTGCTTAGGAGTACATGACAGCAAGGGAGTATGGATCATTTTTTAAAAGGGACTTCATCAATTCATAGATTTTAAGGCTAGAATCAACCATGATGGATCACCTAGTCTGACCTCCTGCTTAACACAAGCTAAAAAATCTTAACCAGTTCAAAAACTGCAGACAGTTTTGCACTGAATTTTTCATAACTCAAGTGCCTGCTTCTGATTTTCTCACACTGCTTTTATGTTGCTGTCACTACATAGGGCTTGGTTCACCACTGCATTACTGTAGGTTTATTTCACTGACTCTGCAGTTTGCGCACAGAAATCGGAGTTTTTATGTATGCAATAACTTGGTGATGAAAAAGTGCACACATAAAATAGCTTGGGAGTTCAACATTGTGCATGTAACATTAGAAAACGAGTTCAAAGCCCTTTTGAAAATCTGGCATAACAAGGCTGAGGAAGAGAGCTAGAAAGCTGATGAAAGCAGGGAAAGTAAACAACATTTAGTACAAGGCTGAAAGTGGATTATTATGCAGTGGTACTGTGTACAGATAAGTCTTTCTCCCAACAATCCTGCTTAGTGGTGTTGGAACACAGATCCCACACAACTGATTGTGGTAGCACACTGGTCAATGCTTTGCTTATTCTCTAAAGCCTCGATGCACAAAAGTTGTTAGGTATCTAAAGCCGAGTTTTGGCTGCACTGCAATGCACAAAAGAATTACCTAACCCAACAGCCAAAGCAGATTTAAGAATACCCTAATCTTTCCTTTTTCCTCATATGTGTGTGGTTATGGACAGAGCTGGTCTATTTGCTGTGAGTGACTAATATTCTTTGTGAAGTTATCCCTACTTTCTGTTTGTGGCTTAGCCCTTGTATTTGTTTTTCATACTTTAAGTATTTAGCCGCAGTGGGAGGTCACTGGGCCAGAGACAGAGAGAAAGAGAGGGAGAGGATGACTCTGTAGCTCAGGAGCAGATTAAAAATCAAACAAGCCCCATACAGCAGCAAGTTGGTGTGATGCCTTCTGAGAGGTATTAATTACTGGATCCCTAGCATCTAGGGGATGAGTAGAGCCCTATCAAATTCACGGCCATGAAAAACGCATCTGGTCTCCCCCCTGAAATCTAGTCTTTTGTGTGCTTTTACTCTTTACTATACAGATTTCACAGGGGAGACCGGCATTTCTTAAATTGGGGGACCTGACCCAAAAAAGAGTTTCAGTAGGGTCACAAAGTTATTGGGGCGGGGGGAGGTTGCAGTATGGCCACCCTCGCTTCTGTGCTGCCTTCAGAGCTGGGCAGTTGGAGAACAGTGGCTGTTAGCTGGGCACCCAGCTCTGAAGGAAGTGCTCTGCCAACAGCAGCGCAGAAGTAAGGGTGGCAATACAATTCCATGCCATCCTTACTTCTGTGCTGCGGCCTTCAGAACTGGGCGGCAGGAGAATGGTGCCTGCCGACTGAGGGCCCAGCTCTGCAGGCAGCAGCGCAGAAGTAAGGGTGACACTACCATACCGTGCCATCCTTACTGCGGCGCTGCTGCTGGTGGTGGCTCTGCCTCCAGAGCTGAGCTCCTGGTCCGCAGCCGCTGCTCTCCAGCTGCTCAGCTCTGAAGGCAGCGCCGCCGCCAGCAGCAGCACAGAAGTAAGGGTAGAAGTACCGCAACCCCACCTACAATAACCTTGTGACACCCCCCCCCCCCCCGCAACTCTTTTATGGGTCAGGACCCGTAAAATTACAACACCGTGAAATTCAGATTTAAATAGCTGAAATAATGAAATTTATGATTTTTAAAATCCGATGACTGTGAAATTGACCAAAACGGACTGTGAATTTGGTAAGGCCCTAGGGATGAGGTAGGGCTTCCATAACTACAGCTAGTCATATAAAAAATTCACTTTCTGATATTTTCATGAATAACTATGCTGAGTTTGTTCCACAGTTATTTGGGGAATCATATTATTCCCTGTTTCCTGTATTTGAATGTCTGCTGGTTTAGTAACATAAATGTTTGTCCTAAAATTTATACGGAAGTTTTGTTATTCATTATTTGCTATTCATTATTCACTTTATGTGATTTTTCTCTTTAAAGAGGATCATCTGTCCAATCAGCAGACCCCCTGTGACTTAGATGACCAATCATACACCTGAAATAATGAGTAAGAAAAAGTCAAAGTGAACAATCTGTGAATGACCCACATAGGGAAGCTTATTCCTATAAACTGTGTTTCAGATACATACCGTGTGAATGACAAATACATGGGTTAGGTCACAAGCAGAAAGGAGGCTCACTTCACAAAGAATATTAAATAATTTGGCAAATAATTCGACCAGCTCTATCCATGACAACACACATGTGAGGAAAAGGGAAAGATTAGGGTACTCTTTCATCCTCTTTGGCTGCTGGGAGAGCAGAAGAAAGAGAAGGAGCACACTTAACCAGTATCCAAGGACCAGGGCCCCTTCCCGACTGGCTGGGATGAGGAGAGTTCCTCTGTGGCTTTATAGGGAAGGAAGAGGTGCAATTTGGCACAAGGGATGTGGTTTGGCCAGTGAGATCTGGTGTGGCTTAATCAGACTAAAAGGCAACAATATTGGGGGAGAGGGGAAAATAGCACAACTCTGAGTGAATGAAAGAAAGTGTCTGATGGACAAGCAGTTATAGGGTAAGGGGCCAAGAGTTTGGATTGTGGGAAGTGTGAGAGTGGGTGAATAAAGGAGATTAGGGTTGTGTTTAGAGATTAGGGATTTTGTGATGTGGAAGTGGGTGATTGTGAGGGAAAGGGGGAAGGTCTGTTGAGCATTTCATGGCAGCTGTAAAAAAGCCATGGAACCTCTAGTGCAGATTGCTAATGAACAGTATAATAAATTGGGAATACTGTGGATGTGGAAAGTGATGCTTGACACTATCCTATTAATCATACCCCACTTCAAACTCTATTTAAATAGGCACTTACTATAATACTATTTAATAAAATGGTAGATTAGTCCACTAGACATTCCAATAGCTCCCCAAAGCATTCTCTATCAGTAGAAATACACAATGAAGTCTATTTAATATAGTCTTTATTTCAAACTGAGCGGAAGAATTTAATAGACTGCAGCCTTTTGTCTAAAGGACAAAAGCAGAGGTCTTTGTAAGGCTGGATACTCAGGAGTCTGCTTTTGGTTGGTACTTAAGGGTCTGTATTATGGTCACGGAATTCTTCTTGGGAAGTGCTGTACATAAAAAAGACCATATAGTCTATTACTTCCTGCAATTCATGAGAACTCTTTCCATGTGCATAAAGGTCACCTTTCATTTATGTGCCACATCTGTTTGTGTTGCTGAAAGAGAGTGCCCTGAAAACACATCAGATATGAAAAGTCAAGGGAAAGTGGAGAAAGGATGTCCATAGTAGTGTCCCTTGAGGGAGGGCAGAGACAGGACATTTTATGAATAATGAATATTAAGGAAATTCATTATTAAGGTCACTGGATGCAGAGAGACCTTGTAATTTTCCCTGTCTCTGTAGCTCTCAGGCTGACTAAATACAGCCTGTGCTGCCTACTGGGTGTCTCTAAATTCTGGGCCTGGCCTGATTGATGGGTATGTTGACTATACCACAGACAGGCATCGAATTTCCCCTGAATGCCTCTAAAATAGTTAATGAGGTAACCGCAGACACCTGGAACGCAGAAAAGTGAAGAGCACAGAAATCACTTAAATGATTGTCTGGAGTTAGACAAAGCACCCATGAGCTTATCAAAATTCAGAAGCAAAAATATACTGAAATATGATCCTTTGCCCTACCCTGACCTGTAGGGAACTGCTACCACATCTGCTGGGAGGGGACCCTTCATAGCCATGAAAATGGGAGCAGGATTTTACCCCCATGGGAAGAAGACATTAAGAGTGGTTAGAGCCACAGCCCACAATATTTAACCAATCCCCTCAATAATACCTGAGAGACTGAACCCACCTCCACCGCCAAGAGCTGCATACATATTTTTGGGGAGAGGGGAGGCTGGAGACGGTGGCTAGCACAGTGCACCCCAGGATGACATGGTGGTTGAAGAAGTGGAATTGGATGAGGATGAGGAACAAGTGACAGGGACATCCAGTGGAATGACGAACCAGGACTTCTTCTTAACTCCAGAGGGGTCTAGCCAGTCCCAGCACTCTGGCTGAGTGGTTCCATCAGATAAGGAGATGAAACAGGAGGCGTAAGGAAGACATATTCCAAGAGGTGCTGCAATCCTCTGATGCTTCGGATTGCGAGCAGAGCGCATGGAGAGAGGCTATCAATGAGGAACTGTGTATGGATAGCCAGGAGAGGTAACAGGGGCAGGAGCAGATGATACAACTGCTGCAGGACCAAACAGATGTGCTGAGATCCCTGACTGAACTGCAGATGGAACACATCCATGCTCACCAGAACCCATACAGAACTGCCTTCCATGCCCTCCCTACATTCCCCACACACATACTTTGCATGTTCCCGGGCTCTCTCAGTACCCCATGCACTCCACCCCAAGGGACATGTATCACAATGACAGCTGGACATATACACAACTGTGAGAGCCTCATGTGAAAATGTGCTTTTCATTTTCATATCCCTTGCAGAACACAGAAATGTTTGTATTGCTGTTGAATAAAAATGTACTTATAGAAAGATAAGGAATCTTTATTTGTCTCCTATGAATGGTGGTTGCTGCTGAATTCATACACACCAGCAATTGGTGCATTTGCATTGTAAATTTAACACACACAGCAATCATTCATTACAAGGTTCATATTACGGTGCAAGAAAACAATGCCTGGCTTAATGCATTACAGACAGATATGTTACTGGGGCTCATTGTCAAAATGCTCCTTCAAAACCTTCCTGATTCAAATAGCCCCTAGTTAAGCCCCTCTAATAGCTCTGGTATCTGGCTGTTCAAAATCAGCAGTCACCTGATCCACCTCAATGCTCCACCCCTGTGGAAACTTCTCTCCCGTAGCTTCACAAATGTTATGCAGAGCACAGCAGAGTGCTATGACCCCAGAAATACTTTCCTCACTGAGGTCTCACCTGCCAAAAAGGCAGTGCCAACAACCCTTTAAGCTGCCAAAGGCACATTCGACAGTCATTCTGCACCTACTGAGCCTGTTGTTGAAGTACTCCTTGCTTCAGTCAAGGTTTCCGCTGTAAGGCTTCATGAGCCACTGGAGCAAGGGGTAGGATGGGTCTTCAAGGATCACTATTGGCATCTCTACATCCTCAACTGGAATCTTCTGGTCTGGAAAGAAAGTCCTTGCTTGCAGCTTTCTGTACAGGCCATTGTTCCTGAAGATGCATGCATCATGCACCTTCCCTGACCATCCCGTATTGATGTCAGTGAAATGATCCTGGTAATCCACCACAGCTTGCAATACCGTAGTGAAGTAGCCATTTCTGCTGATGTACTCTGTCGCAAGATGGTCTTGGGCTAAAATTGGGATATGCTTGCGTGTCATCTATCGCCCCACCACAGTTAGGGAATTGCATTGCCACAAAGCTGACTACTATTTCCCGCACATTACCCAGAGTCTTAGTCCTTCATAGCAGGAGGCGATTAATGGCCATACACACTTGCATCACTACAACCACCATCAGGGAAGCTGTCATTTTGGTGTCCTTGCACCAGAGGGCAGGGGTAGCACTGCACACAGTTCCAGGAAGGTGGCTTTGCACATCTGAAAGTTTTGCAATCACTGCTTGTCATCCCATACCTGCATAACAATGCTATCCCACCACTCAGTGTTTGTTTCCTGCAACCAGAACCAACCATCCACCATGTTCAGCTGCTCTGTAAATGCCAAAAGCAATCTTGAATTGTTTCTTTCCATGGGACACGGAAAAGCACACACCACAGAGTTATTATCAGATTTGCAACTCGTGAAACACTACAGGATCAGCCTCGTTGTGTTCATAATGCTCATCACAATACTGGAGAGCAGAGCAGGGTCCATGTTTTGAGACAGAGATGGCAGGTGCGCAGTTTACAGGAGCAGTTGAAAAGTGGTGAGAAACATAGTCGCAAGCCCATGGAATGATGGGATGGAGAAAACTGCATCATGGGATGGTGAATCCATCCCCATGAGATACTGTGAACCCTTCCCAGAATACCCAGCAGCAGATGGTGGTGAGTTGAACAGTGGGTTAGCTACCCCCCGTGCACTGGTCTATCTGTCAATGCAAGAGATGATTTAGTTGGTGTCTGGTCCTGCTTTGAGCAGGGGGTTGGACTAGATGACCTCCTAAAGTCTTTTCCAACCCTAATATTCTATGATTCTAAGAGCACCAACTGTTGACGGGCTCTGCTGTCACAAGGAGTATTGTGTGGACATGAAAAAGCAGATTAATTACAGCAGTGGAAGATTGACTACTTAACTTTGTAGTGTAGACATAGCTTGATTGTAAGGAGCAGTTAGTTGATACAATTCATAAACATTTCTACAGGCAAAGATATACAGCCAAATTCTGCTCTCAATCACACCACTGTAAATCCAGAGTAACTGAGAGCAGAATGTGGCCCATAGCTAACAAGTGGTAGTAAGCATGTATTAGTGCATTTCCATTAATATTCCTATATGTTAAATCATGAAATGTGAAAAAGTGATTAACTTTTAGATATCTGTTAAGATCAAACTTATGAACTTTGAGGTTACTTACTGCTTGATTCTGACATTAAGTCTGCATAGTAGTAATTAGATCTGTCTAGTTTTAGAAAATTCATAAGCAAATTTGTGGTCTGTTCTTTCATGGAAATGCATATAAAGTTCAGAAGCCCTGCAGGGATTTCCCAGCCCATGTCCTCTAATCTTCATGTCCTGAGTACACAAAAAGAGCATAACATGCAAAATTTGAAAGGTGGTGCAAGTGTCAGTAATTGGAACAAGGCTAGAATTGGATGTCAATTAACTGATTGAGTGAGGAGGACTGTGAAGAAGAACAGACAATGAAATCGTTTAAGAATGTGCAAGGAAATGTCGAAATCTATAATGGACAACCGAAAGTGCAGCAAGAAATGAGTTTGTGATGATCAAATAGCTCTCATGCACCTGCAACAACAAAGTCAAGAACGAGACCTTGCGTACATGAAATATGAATTTAGGAAGTTGACAGAAACTAAATGAATCAAATTAGGAAAAAAACTTCCTTGACCAGAAAAAGACACTGAGATGAAGATTAAAATCAGCCACACTAAGGCTGTGGAGTTTTTAAAAAGGCAATGAACAGGAAATCAGGTCACCAAAATTATAGGGGGGAAATGCCTGGGTGACTTTTGAGAAAATATTCAACTATTACTACAACAAAAGGTGCTAAAACTAGGCAGCTGTAAGGGCTCTGTCTCTGCAGAAGGATATTGGGGTGTGTCAGTATTTTGAGTAATGAAAGGACAATGTAAAAACTGCAACTCCCTTCCTCCCCTTTTCCCACTCTGCAAGACATCCGGATTCCAGACAGCAAAAGGGCAAAGTCATTTTCTTTAGCAGTTTTGTCTTTTTGGGATTCTGGGTGACTGGACTTGATACTGTGGTTAAAGTATTGCTGTTGTCTCCACGTATCACTAAATATTGTACTTAAATTAAAGGTTTCCTCTTGGTTTCTACAGCAGCTACCTGGGACAATGTAATAAAGTTGCTTGTGTCTGGTTCTTTTTTTCATTGCCTGTTATTTCTGTAATACAGCTGAGGTAGCTGTGATCCTATTTGCTGTTTTATTATTGGGATGTGCTACTATAATTGCCTTAGTTATGTTTTTCCTCTACACTATTCTATGCTCTTACTTTTCCTAAAAGTTGTGTGACGAAATACAATAAGCTTTGAATCCTTATTAAAAAACAAGTTACTATTAGTGTTTGGTTGAAAAAACCCACTAAATTTTTATCATTCTAGAGTTTAACCTAGAGACACATGAGCAATTTGTGCTACAGTGTGGACTATCTGAAGGGGTCTGGGTTTGGGTGGGTGCTGCGTTGGAACACTATTTCACTGGTTCTCGTGGGAAGCAGACAGATAGACAGTGCTTTTAACGTTTTTGCCTGGAGAAAGGTGTTATCTACAATTGCAGGCACAAAGCTTGTGGCTTTTCAGAGAACAATGTGCCCTACCCTAACAACAGGAAAAGTAGATTTTTTTTCCCCCTTGGTCAGTAAAGCATTGCCCAACAAAATGTTTGTCCACCTCTATATTTAGTGTAGTTTCTTAGCCCTAGAATATTGTTTTCATTCTTCAGTTTGTTTAGAACAGCCACTTTATATTGCACGAGTTTTACGCAGTTTCCACCAGACAGTTTGTTTATTATTGGTATTGGATATGAGCTTGTTTTCAGGGTGCAGAGTTTCTTCAGGAAAGAGTTTCGATTGGTTGAGTTCTAACTACTGTTTAATGTCTGTAAATGTTGCAAGAGAGGGGATTAAATAAAACAGGAATAGGTACTAGGGAAGAATTTGGTTTTAGGGTCAGGAAGCCCTTTCACTTTAATCGAAGGTTTTTATTATTGGATGCTAGTTAACTATATAATTACCATCAATCCAATCAGGTGATGCAGCTCCCCAGAAAGAAGGGGGGAAATTCTTCAGAGGGGAAAGAGGAGAAGACAGGAAAAAAATGAATGAAGAACATGTAGGTGGTATTATGATAGAGGTATATAGCAATAGATCATTCACTGTATATGTTAAGCGGAAAAGACCATTTCCAAAAAACTCAACTCTTTTATGTCTTTTGTTTGCTACCATTTCCAGGGCTGCCAAATCACAGAGTTCATAAGTCCAGTCCTCTACTCATGGGGATGTTGAGGACTTCCATTCCTATAGCACTAGTTGTTTTTCCCTCTGTGTTATAGAATAAGTAGAAGCCAGTATCCATGGAGGTAATTCATGAAATCTAGAAACTGTGCACCCAATATGAACAGCTGTGAAGAGAAGAACTATCACTTGGAGGGTAAGAGAATCCTGGAATACCCCTCCCAAAAACCAGTCATAGAACTTGCCAATAGCATATGTAGCAGCAGGCCTCACAGAGCCCAAAAGCACTGGAAGACATCAGTATCCTTTATCACAATCTTATAAAGGCTGGTAGGAGACCTATGAAGGTAAAACAGTAATTTCTGTTGGCTGTCTATGATGGAGACACTTGGAGCACATTTTGTTAAGTCCAGTCCAATCCCAGTCCATTTGAGTTTGTAAGTGAAATGTCTCTGCCCCATGTTTTGGACTTAACTATCTTGAGTAATTTTGTATTGTCTGCAAATTTTGCCACCTCTCTGTTCACCCACTTTTCCAGATCATTTCTGATTGTGTTGAACAGCACAGGTCCCAGTACGGATTCTTGGGAGACCCTGCTATTTACCTTTCTTCATTGTGAAAACTGACCATTTATTCCTATCCTTTCTTTCCTATCTTTTAACCAATTATTGATCCATGAGAGGACTTCCCCTTTATCCCATGACTGCTTAATTTGCTTAAGAGCCTTTGGTGAGGGACCTTGTCAAAAGCTTTCTGAAAATCCAAGTACATTGTATCCACTAGATCACCTTTGCTCACGCCTTTTGTTGACACTGTCAGAGAATTCTAATAGATTGTAGCCAGCATCTCAAGATATTTACATGCCAGATGCACTTAAAGATTCATATGTCCCTTCATGCTTCAACCACCATTCCAGGGGACATGCGTCCATGGTGATGACGGATTCTGCTCAATAACAATCCAAAGCAGTGCGGACTGACACATGATCATTTTCATTATCTGAGTCAGATGCCACCAAGAGAAAGTTGATTTTCTTTTTTGGTGGTTCGGGTTCTGTAGTTTCCACATCGGAGTGTTGCTCTTTTAAGACTGCTGAAAGCATGCGCCTCACCTCGTCCCTCTGAGATTTTAGAAGGCACTTCAAATTCTTAAACATTGAGTCGAGTGCTATAGCTATCTTTAGAAATCTCACATTGGTACCTTCTTTGCGTTTTGTCAAATTTGCAGTGAAAGTGTTCTTAAAATGAAGAACATGTGATGGGTCATCATCCGAGACTGCTATAACATGAATTATATGGCAGACTGGTAAAACAGAGCAGAGGACATCCAATGCTCCCCCAAGGAGTTCAGTCACAAATTTAATTAACACATTATTTTTTTAACGAGTGTCATCAGCATGGAAGCATGTCCTCTGGAATGGTGGCCGAAGCATGAAAGGGCATACAAATGTTTAGCATATCTGGCATGTAAATACCTTGCAATGCCAGCTACAAAAGTGCCATGCAAATGCCTGTTCTCACTTCCTGGTGATATTGTAAATAAGAGGGCAGCATTATCTCCCATAAATGTAAACAAACTTGTTTGTCTTAGCGATTGGCTGAACAAGAAGTAGGACTGAGTGGACTTGTAGGTTCTAAAGTTTTACATTGTTTTGTTTTTGACAAAAAAAAAGTTATGTAACAAAAAAAATCTACATTTGTAAGTTGCACTTTCACAAAAAAGAGATTTCATTACAGTACTTGCATGAGGTGAATTGAAAAATACTATTTCTTTTGTTTATCATTTTTACAGTGCAAATATTTGCAATCAAAACTAATATACACTTTGATTTCAATTACAATACAGAATACAATATATATGAAAATGTAGAAAAACATCCAAATTATTTAATAAATTTCAATTGGTATTCTATGGTTTAACAGTGTGAGTAAAACTGCGATTAATCGCGATTAATTTTTTTTGAGTTAATCGCGTGAGTTAACCGCGATTAATCGACAGCCTTACTTATTACTGGGTAATATATTGATTTGTTCCAAAACTTTCTCTATTGACCTCTCAGTCTGGGACAGTTGTTCAGCTATGTCACCTAAAAAGAATAGCTCAGGTGTGGGGATTCCCCCCTAGGGTGACCGGATGTCCCAATTTTATAGGGACAGTCCCAATTTTTGGGTCTTTTTCTTATATAGACTCCTATTACCCCCCACTCCCTGTCCCGATTTTTCACACTTGCTGTCTGGTCACCCTATTCCCCCCTCCCACATCCTCTGCAGTGAAGACTGATGCAAATGATTTATTTAGCTTCCCTGCAACAACCTCATCTTCTTTGAATGCTCCTTTAACACTTTGATTGTCCAGTGGCCCCACTTGTTTGGCAGGCTTCCTGCTTCTGATGCACTTTAAAAAAATGTTTTTAGCTGTTGTGTCTTTGGCTAGGTACCGTTCAAAGTCTTTCTTGGCCTGCCTAATTATACTTTTACACATGACTTGCCAGAGTTGCCTCAAAGAACCACTTCTAAGTGTAGCAGAAGGAATTGTTAGGATCCTGGGTATATCTACACTGTTCTAGGTAGCGTAGATATTATGAAGGAGGACTAGGCAGTGGCAATAATTTGTGAATCTATGAATATGTGGTAATGGGAGAAATTTAATAAGGACCAAGCCCAGATACCCACAAAGGGCCTGCCATAGCATAAAGGTTTCATAGCACATTTTAGGATTAGGAGTATGAATCCATCCTTAGAAGTATAGATTACAGAGGCATAGCATGGTCTTCTTATCTTCCCTAGAGAAAGTCACTGATTTGTGTTTGGTATTTAGATGGTAAGGGAACTAAAGCTGTATAGTAACTGGAGCAGGACACTCTCCAGGATAACATACACCCAGCCCATAAAGAAAGGGCGAATACTTACCACTTTGCAAGTAATTCACTGTTGTGTCCAGCAACGAATTCAGATTGCACTAGGGTTACCATATTTTGAGTGTCCAAAAAGAGGACACTCCACGGGGCCCTGGCCCCGCCCCCAGCCCCGCCCACGCCCACGCCCAACTCCACCCCTTCCCCAAAGTCCCCGCCCCAACTCCGCCCCCTCCCCTGCTTCCCGCAAACATTTGATTCGTGGGAAGCCTGAAGCAGGAAGTAGGCAGCAGGTAAGCTGGGAGGGTAGGGCGAGGAGGCGCAGCCCAGTCTGGACCCCTCCGGCGGCCGGCCCCAGCGTCTCCAGCCTGGCTCGGCTCGGGCCTGGCGCACCCCCCGGCGGCCCAGCGCCCCCCCGGCCGCCCAGCACCGCCGGCCCCGGGCCAGCCCCCGGCCCAGCGGCGCCGGATTTTCCCGGACATATTCGACTTTTTGGGATTTCCCCCCGGACGGGGATTTGAGTCCCAAAAAGCCGGACATGTCCGGGAAAATCCGGAAATATGGTAACCCTAGATTGCATTAATCTAGATTTGTAAACTGATTGCACATGTGGATCCCTATGTATTTCAGAGGGGTTGAGAACTACTGAAAATTCCAGAGTTTTAAATGAGTGGGATCTCTGATTTTGCCCAAGTTATTTTTAAACCAAGCAATATATTTAAGCTATATAGAAAGGGTCCATAGATACAGGCTGTAGAGCTAAACAGTAGAAATTATCAGCATTAATAATTAATGCATGCTTATTGTCACCAACCCATAATAGTTTGTATGTTATTTGTGTAACTGATTGTATGCATTGTGGGTAGTGCTCCCAAGGGGCCCTCAAATTTTCAGCCCATCTTATCTGAATTATCTACACCTGTTCCCTCCCATCCCTCCTCTCCTGCTTGCATGACTCATTTTCTGCTCCACCAGGGGTTAAAGCACAGAAGGTGAACTCCCCCTCCTCTGCCAAAAGCAAAGGGAAAGCTTCTTTTCCTTTCTCTCTCCTGGGCTTATGGGAACATTGTTCTCCATCTTTCTTAGGTACCAGAGACTCACCAAGCAGAGGAATATGAAGTGGAGCTTTTAAAATAAATACAATAAAATAAAATAACAATAATAAAATAAATATAATATACCATACTGGGATCAAAGAACATGTTTTAAGAACGTTATTGTGCCTGCCCTGGCCAGGAAAGAGTTGCAGTTTTCAAACATCATTGCTTGTTGCTTAGCAAAACTGAAACTTTTGCATCATAGCAGAAAGTGGAGCCAAAGGTCAAAGGGTGCAAAAGCTGCATATTGCTATCAGTTTGGAGGCTGACTCTTACCACTTCACCATCTCTCGCAGCATTCAAGGTTTGTACGGGTAGGGAGCTCAGAGAGGCAGAGGAGGGAAGCTAATGAAAACTACTGTTGAACATTCACTAAAAGGTGGGGGTCATTGGTAGGATGTCCTGATTTCCATTTAAATTGTAATGTGCTGGAGCCAGGGGGAGTTTGCAAGTTGTGTTCTATATTGTGTTAAAGAAGAGGAAGGAGGATGTGGGGAAACTTGCATCAGAAAGGGTTTTTTGTTTTCTTTAGAAGAGAGATCCTGTTACTAGTATTGTTTATTTGTACTGAGGTAGTGCTCAGAGGTCTCAGGAAGAATCAGGCACCAGATACACAGAAGTTATACCTGTGCAATTAGGACAGAACTAAGACCTAAGGGCCTCATTGAGTCTCCCTTGGCCTGAACCTTCTGCAGTCACAGCTGTGCAAAGTGGGTGTAGCAGTTCAGAGTGATAGCATTTCACACCCACTTTACACTGGTGTTAATGACTATGCAAGTTGTATGGCAATAGAGAATCCGACCTACAGGGATTGAATACATGAATGCAGTGGTTGTTAAATAAGGGTTAGAGGTTGACTAGTCTCAACGTAATCACACATGGGAGAATGAGGCTCCTTCCAACATATACATGGCCGTGGTAAGGCTGTTCACCGTGGCTTCAAATCCCAAGTATTAATGAGATCCCTGTGTTCCAGCTCAAGCAAGTGAGTGAGGAGGGATTAGAGCCTTAGCTGTAAAAGAGCTGTCTGTGTGCAAAGGGAGAAGTAAACTGCACCCTTTTGGGGACCCAGAGTAAAAGGAGAACAGGGAGGAAATTGTGACTGTATGAGAAACAACTCCTTCCCGTCGCTCCTCCTAGGGCGGTTGCTAAATGCCTCTCCATGCTCAGACTTGAGCCTAGAGGCTCGATCTAGGCATAAATGAATGCAGTGCTTATTTATTTATACATTTTGGAGGTGACATCAGTATGCACTGAGCTGTAGTACATAGAGTTAAGCGAGTGGCTAAGAAGGATTGCAGCTCACATTGTAAGTCTGTCCCTTTTCAGTATAGGGTAATTTATCTATGAAAAGAATTCGGATCCGCTCTCTATGAGCTAAGATCAAACGTAGTATCTGATCTACATAAAGGTTCAGAGTTAGAAAGTAAAATAATTGCCAAAATATTGTGTTGTTTTAAACTCTCGCTTTTTAATTTAACAAGTTATTAAAACAGAACTACATGATATGTAGTATTTAAACATCAAGCAGAATAAACAACATTTATGTGTCTGGCAAACATGGCTTTATCATACCAAGCCCAGCACATCATGCAGAAATCAATATTTATTTAAAAATAAGAGCAAAGCCAGCCTAGGGGAGCCTCCTCCGAGAAGCAGATTCTGCAGTCACTTAAGAAAGGAAATAAAAGTGAGGAAACGTCTGTCAAATAGCCCGCAGAAGAGGAACAAATATCTATGTCTAGACAAAGAAAAAGACAAATACATTATCATTAAGCTGTAACACCAAAACTGGGCCTTTATTGAGACCCTCATCTATTAAGCTGCTGTAACAAAGTAATGCTAAGAAAAGACACACCCTGTGAAAGTGTTTTAAAAAAATGTGGCTATATTTTCAGCATTTGCTTGGGATCTTATAAATAATGCAAGGCCAATAGAGAACAGGGGAATAATCAGCCCTGTAGGCCCAGAGCTAGAACCACCCAGATTGGATCTTACCTATAGTCCATCTATGGTAGCTGTATGGCTCCTAGCACTGGTTACAATTTTTCCATCAAAACTATTTTTTGACTGAAAATTGGGTTTTTAACTATACAAGTTTGTTTTGTTTTGTTTTTTCAAAAAGTGTCTTCTTTCTTTCTTTCTTTCTTTCTTTCTTTCTGTCAAAATATTTTGGCCAAAAAATGGACGTTTTTGGCCCAAAACTGAAATTTCAAAACAAAAACTTGTGGGTTATGGCCGAAATCTTTTGGTTTTTCAGTTGTCTGATTAAATCGTTCAGTTTTCAAATTGGCAGCCAAAATTCCAAAAATTTCTGTGGAAAGTTTTGACAAAAATTAAAGTTCTTATCTGCATAGATGCAGCCCTATATTCCACGTGGGTGGGTGAGCACATTGTGCACTGGAGCCAGAGAACTTGGCCTAATATTTCCATAGAGATGACACTCACACCCTGGACGTACAAGGATGGCATCCTGACCCCCTCAGTTCCTTCTCACCACCAATGGCTAGAGTCAGAGCTCTGTGTGGTGTCTTTGCCTCACACTTTCATTCTCAGGTTTCTGTGAAAATTCTTCATGTATATAGTAGTAGTAGAACATTAGGTTTAGTTTAAGTGTTAGTTAGTGTCACTAGAGTAGTTGGCTGCCCTCTGTGATGCCTTCACCAGGCTTCAAGCATTCTCCACCCTCCACCCCCTTATATGGTGGTTGTTGTGTCTCGGTGAGGGACACAGTAAAGAGAGCAAATTGTCCTGTGGCACCTTATAGACTAACAGACGTATTGGAGCATGAGCTTTCGTGGATGAATACCCACGAAAGCTCATGCTCCAATATGTCTGTTAGTCTATAAGGTGCCACAGGACTCTTTGCTGCTTTTACAGATCCAGACTAACATGGCTACCCCTCTGATACTTGACAGTAAAGAGTGCTTATACATCTGTAAGTTGTTCAAACAGCGGACTCAGGTGGTGAGAGACTTGTGATTGAAGCAGTACCTTCTGCAACAAGCCATGAGGCCTGCTTCAGCACTGAGGTCTTCATCTGATCATCATCTCCTCTTCTAGGAGGAGTGCTGAGTGGCATCATACTCCCTCTGCCACACAGGGTGGAGCAGGTCCATCCAACCATTCCCTGGTACCACTCCATGAGCAGCGAGGACCCATGACATCAATTCCGGTTGCAGCCATGGGACTTCTGTTGAGTCTGGTACCTGGTGGCATCAGACTTGCTTTGCCTCTCCATTCAGGATTCTTCACTAGTTCAGAATTTCTCCAGTGTTATGGGTTCTACCGGCTCATCGTCTCTTGTGCCACTGACACCTTTTGGCCATGTCGCAGACCCACCAGGTCCCTTGCCACTGCAGCTCACACCATCTGGGTTGCAGACTATCTAGTCAAGGACGGGCACATCACCAAAGGCCCCCTTGATGTTGGGGTATCCTTCAACACATTGTCCTTCATTGTCTTGGAGGCATATCCTGTCACCTACTTTGGTACCACCCTTGGTGCTCAAGCCACTCCCTGTACAGGTGGGAGTGTGTTCCGTTTGGTATCACCAATGCTGACGCCCCTCTCCTCTTCAGCACTGATGCCACCTCCTTATTGGGCTTCAGATAAGTCTTATAGGTTGTTTTCCCTATTGGGGCTGGCTCCCCCATTGTTAACACAGAACCTCTGGGATTTCCCAAGATCCATGTCAGGGTCATCCTCCTTGTTGGATGGAGCCAGAGATTGCCTTAGGAACACTATTGGTACCAAGGTCAGCATCTGTCCTGCAGTCACGACAGGGGCTCTAGATATGGTGCCTACTGCCCACCAATGCCTTATTTGTATGCCCATTGGCCTCCTTGGAATCCCTGGGATGCTCCTAGGTCCATAAGGTCCCGCTCCTTCCCTTGCTCCAGAGCAAGATCACCTGTTCTGATGGTGACTCCTGTGCCATCTCAGTTGCAAGAGACTGCTGAGTCCATTCCCTGGGACTAACAAAGCTTTCCAACTCGATCCCGTGGTATAAGAACAGGCTCCATTATTGGCAAAACAAACTGTCTCCTCATCCTCCCTCGATGACTCTACCATGCCAGAATCTCCTCTTCCTCAGCCCAAGGACTTTTGGACATATCAGGATCTCCTGAGGCATGTGAACCCTACCTTGTGCATCCAGGTGGAATTCCTGCAGTAGAACACACACAGTTTCTGCATATTCTCTAACCATCAGCTCCAGGGAGAATAGCCTTCCTCATAAAAGAGGTTTTCCTGGCGTCTGCAAATGCCCTCTGGAATACTACAGCTTCACTGCCCCCTATGGCAAGGCCCCCTATGGCAAGGCATTTGGAGAAACTGTACTTCATTCCCATGCCAGGGTTTGAGGGTTTCTACTCCCACCTGGCCCCTAACTCCCTGGTGGTAACTGCAGAAAATGACAGGGCTCAGCATGGCAAGTATAAATCCATGCCCAAAGGACAGAGTCCAAGAGGATGGACTTAATAGGGAGGAAGAATTAGACCTCCTCTTCCCTGCCCATGTTCATCAAGAACCAGCAGGCATTTCTCTCTAAATATTCCCATGTCTAAATCCATGGTCGAGTTGCCAGAACCCTCAGAGAGGAGTTTATGGCATTCATTACGGAAGACCATATGGTGGCCAAGACCTCGTTGCAGTCAGCTCTGGATATGGTGGCTATGGCAATAAGGAGGACCTCCTGGCTGCAGAATTCGGATATTGTGCCTGATGTGCAGCAGACCATTGAAGATTTACTATTTGCTGGGTGGATTTTGTTCTCAGAAAAGACCAATGAAACCTTTTAAAGACACCCAAGCTACTTTGCGTGCTTTGGGTGTATATACTTCTGCCGTAAAAAGACACCATTATAGCAGTCAGCAGCCATAACAGCAATACCATTCACAGGGTTTTTCCAGACAATCCTCCCATCCTATGCAGTAGCAGGACTACTCCAGAAAGAGCAACAGATCATAAAGGAGAAGGTCCTCTGGTTCTGGGTTTAACAAGCCACCCTCACCCCTGCCACTGGCACCTACCAAACACCCATTTTGACTCATGTATCTAGGACAGTAATTCAGTGGTAACCTCTCCTTCTCCATCCCCCTCATTCAGTGAGAGGCTGGCCTGCTTTTACAGTGTTTGGGACTCGATTACAACTGACAACTGGGTCCTAAGCACCATCAGATCGACTTATGCCATACAGTTCCTCTTCATCCCTCCTCCCCAACCCTTTACCCTGTCCGTCTTCAGGGACCTCTCTCACAAGACACTGCTCCTCGAGCAGGTTCAGTCTCTACTGGCTTTGGGGGCTGTAGAGGAGGTCCCTGGCATCATTGGGGACAGGGATGATACTCTAGTATTTTCTGGTCCCCAAGCCCAAAAGAAGGATGAGACCTATCCTTAACCTCCAAGAGCTCAACAAATACATCAGATACATGAGATTCTGTATGGTCACCGTAGCAACTGTCTTCTCCTCCTTGAATCACAATGACTGGTTTGCTGCCCTGGGCCTTCAGGACACTTATTTCCACATAGCAATCTTCCTGAGCCACAGGAGGTTTCCTCAGCTTTGTTGTGGCTTGCTGCACTGTCAGTACACCGTGCTGCCTTTGGGTCTGTCTTCCAGTCCTCTGGTTTTTACCACATGTATGATTGTGATAACAGCACACCTCAGGAAGAAGGGAGTCCATATCTCCCCATAACTGGATAATCTGAGGGGCAAGTCCAGAGAGGAAGACCGCACTCATGTTCACTTCACACTACATCTACCCAAGCCTAAATAGTGGGAAGTCAATATTGGTTCCAACTCAAAGAATTGATAGTCTCTACAAGTTCAAGAGCATTTCTACCAACTGAGCATTTCTACCACCTATGCCTCTACCACCTATGGCCACATGCACGCAGGTAGTTCAATATGTGTCCTCTTCAGGTGTGGCTGAAGTCAGGCTAGCATCTGAATCGCTATTCCATGTTCATGCTGCTTTGATTTCCACCACTGATTCTGGGCTCCTTATGGTGGTGGATGGTTCAGGGCAATGTGTGCCAAGATGTTCCTTTCACTCAGCCTCCACCAAGTAGGACTGTAGTCTCCGCTACCTCCTTAATAGGTTTGGGAGCAGATCTGGACTCACTGAAAATTCAAGGCCTTCTTTGCATATCAATGTCCTGGAGCTTCATGCCATCAACAATGCCTGTCAGACCTTTCAAGGTCACATCAGGGACTCAGCAGTTCTCATACTCGCCGACAATACCACCACAATGTATTATGTGAACAGGCCAGGAGGGAGCACACTCCAATGTGTATTGTCAGAAGACAATCAGGATCTGGCAGTTTTGCATTGGAAAGAATATTATCCTCATGGACAATCACTTATCTGGGATCCACAATCATCTGGCAGATCACCTCAGCAGGAATTTCTCCTGCATTCATGAGTAGCCTCTGAAGCTCAGCATCTTGTGGCTCATCTTTGCAGTTTGGGGCATCCCAACAACCAGTTCATCATAACAGACAACAGGAAATGCCAGCTGTCTTGCTCCCGAGGCGGTCTCAGTCTGGTTCCTTGAACAATGCTTTTCACCTGAGCTGGGTATCAGCAGTGCTATACTCTTTCCTCCAATTCCAATCATCCCACAGGTCATTCTCAAGCTGAAATTGGATTGCGTTAAGCTCATTCTTGTTGCTCCAGCATGGCTGAGGCAATGTCAGTTCTCTGACCTCCTTACAATATTGGTTCAGCCTCCATATCCCTTCCTTTTCATCCTAACAGAACGTTGGGAATCATTATGAAAAGGATAGACAATAAAACAGAAAATATCATATTGCTTCTATATAAATCCATGGTATACCCACAACTTGAATACTGCGTGCAGACCTGGTCACCCCATCTCAAGAAAGATACATTGGCATTGAAAAAGGTACAGAAAAGGGCAACAAAAACGATTAGGAGTATGGAACAGCTTCCATATGAGGAGAGATTAATAAGATTGGCACTTTTCAGCTTGGAAAAGAGACAACTGGTGTGGACAAAGTAAATAAGGAAGTGTAATCTACTCCTTCTCATAAAACAAGAACTCTAGGGGTTTCCAAATGAAATTAATAGGCAGCAGGTTTAAAACAAACAAAAGGAAGTATTTCTTCACACAAAGCACAGTCAACCAGTGGAACTCTTTGCTAGAGAATGTCGTGAATGCCAAGACTATGATGGGGTTCAAAAAAGAACTCAATAAATTCATGGAGGATAGGTCAATCAATGGCTATTAGCCAGGATGAGTAGGGGTGGTGTCCATAGCCTCTGTTTGTCAGAAGCTGGGAATGGGCAACAGGATCACTTGATGATTACCTGTTCTGTTCATTCCCTCTGAAGCACCTGACTTCGGCTACTGTTGGAAGACAGGATACTAGGCTAGATGGACCTTTGGTCTGACCCAGTATGGCCATTCAAAAGAAAAATAAATAAATCCTGACCTCCTGATTCAACATCACGTTCAGGCTTGCTTCCAGCGCTCAGCTCCCTACATCTCAGAGCATGGATGTTGCATGGTTAGATGAGGAGGAATGATGTTCAGAAGCGGTCCAGCAAGTCTTGCTTAACAGTAGGAAGCCCTTTACCAGGGAAGCTTATTCAGTCAAGGTGAAGCAGTTCTCAGTATACGTTAGCCTGAGGAGTTCAACCGATGCTGGCTTGTATCCAGAACATCTTGGAGTACCTGTTACCTTCAGTCTTCTTAGTTCTACTTAGTTCATTGAGAGTCACTTAGTGGCAATTTCAGCATTTCATCCACCCATCCATGGGAAGTCAGTGTTTTCAAACTCCATGGCAATGAGGCTCCTGAAAGGAATCCCTTGTCTCCATCTGCCAGTTAAAGAGCTGGTTCCTTTTTGGGACCTTAATACTGTTTTAGCAGCTCTTAGGGGACCTCCATTCAAGCCTCTGGCAACTTCTTTCCCACTTCTGTGTCAGAAAATTGCCTTCCTTGTGGTGATAACATATGCAAGGAGAGTGTGTGAGTTGCAGGCTTTGATGGCAGAGCCTCCTTACACATAATTTTCCAGAGACAAAGTAACTCTGTGGCCACTCCCTACATTTTCATCTAAGGGGATTTCCAAGTTTCACTTGAACCAAGTTATATATCTACCACGGTTCTTCGCTAAGTCACATTCAACCCTAGAGGAGCGGTGTCTTCGCACATGGGGTGTCTGGCAATGACTAGCTTTTTATCTGGATAGAACTAAACCTTTCTGTTCCTCATCTTGGCTGTTTGCTTCATATGCGGACTGAATGAAAGATTAAGGGGTGTCTAGGTGGATAGCTACCTGTTTGACAGCATACAAAGTAGCCCAGGCTACATCTCCTCAAGGGCTATGAGCTCATTCCACAAGAGCTGAGGCGACATCTATGGCATTTCTAAATGACGTTCCTATATTGAACATTTTCAGGGCAGCCATTTGGTCCTTTTTGCAAACCACTATGCTATTACGGCTGCATCCAGATCAGAGGCAAACTTTGGGAAGACAATCCTGCAGTCCTTCTTTAAACAGAGTACTGCTTGCGAGTGACCCACATGGAATACACTGCTGCATCTATTTGAAGAATAAGAAATGGCTACTTATCTGTAACTGTTCTTCGAGATGTGGTGAAGATGTAGTCCACGACCCACGCTCTGTTCCCTCTGCATCGGAGTCTGTACTTCTGACATTTGGTGTGAAGGAACTGAGGGGACTGAGGAGGCCCCACCCTTGTACAGCCAAGAGGGGCTACGGCTGCAGGGCATGAGCACCGCCCCTACAGGTACTGCGAGGCAAAGTTCTCAGGCTCCGGTGCACACGCACACCCATATGGAATACATGTCTGAATCCCATCTCAGCGAATAACAATTACAGGTAGGTAACTGTTTTTTTCCCCCCACACCAGCTCTAATGGCCCCTTTTACCACAATATCTGAACATGTCCTAATCTTTGATGTATTTACTCTCCCAGCACTCCTGGTAGATAAAGAAACACTGTCCCCATTTTACAGATGATGAAATAAGACACAGACTAAGTGATTTGCTCAAGGTCACACGGAAGTGTGTGGCTGAGTAAGGAATTAAACACAGGTATCTCTCAAGTCCCAGGCTAGTGCTCTAACCATGGGATCATCTTCCATCGCCTTTGGTATTTACCAGTGGTCAATATCAAATGCTTCAGAGAAAGGTACAAGAAGCTTGGTAATAGAATATTCTGCTTGTTTCAGAAGTTTCTTCCTAATCCCTACTTGTTAGTGATTGTCTTAAACCCTGAAACAAAAGGTTTTGCACCCATTATAAAATTTTTATTCTTCCTAATGTCACTCTGAACATTCTCATTATCCATACAAATGTTTAATTCTTTTTTTTAAATCCTACTGATCTCTTGGCATTAATGATCTCTTGAGGCAGTGAGTTCTACGGGTTAATTATTATGTTAAAAACATTTCCTTTTAGCAGTTTTAAATTTGTTGCTTTGGTTTGAAATTTATTGCATCATCATCCCAGAACTCCAAAGGTCACCGTTGTCTGTAGCCTTAATGTCATACTTGACCTTGAAATCTCCTGCTCTTTTTCTGACTGCCAGTCTGTTTATGATACCTCTGCAACATTTCCTTTCTCAAATCAAAGCAATCTAGACTCTGGTATGCACAGAACTCTGCTGTGCATATGTGCAAAGAAGCACAGATAAGAACATACACAAGTAAAGCCTGGGCACACCCCTGGACTAGCCAACCACACCCTTTTGTGGCCATGACATGTTGATCTTCCCCGCCTAGTACATCTGCACTGTTTTTAGTCAATATTTTGCAATAGACTGAGGACCCCAAGGAGACTAAGGCAATTAAGTGCCAAATCCTCTATTGGAATTTTGCCAATTTTAGTAGGCAGGCTTTTGTTGTCCCTGATCAGCAGTGTGATAATGTCCACATCCTCTAAAGTTCTCATTTCAGCTGTACAGACTCTGGGTATGTCTTCACTAACAATGTTGAAGTGCTGCTGCGGCAGCGCTTTAACGTGGCTGTGTAGTCGCGGCACCAGCGCTGGGAGAGCGCTCTCCCAGCACTGTAAAAAAAGCCACCTCCATCACGGGGAGTAGCTACTTTTGCCGCTCGGGGGTGTGAAAAAAAAACCCTGAGCAATATACATTTTGCCGGCATATGCACTCGTTTGCACAGCACTGCCAGTGGGAGACACTCTCCTGCCAACATAGCTGGTCCAATAAAAGATAATCTCACCCACCTTGTCTCTATAATAGGACTCTGCATACAGTCTAACTGTGAACTAAGCCAATTGTTACTCAAATCATTTTTTCAATGTCCAGCAGTCACGATGCAATACTTCTAGCACTTCTAGTGTTCACTCAGGTAGATGAGCCATTGTAGACTGCATCTACACCAGTGGTTCTCAACCAGGGGTACACAGACCCCTGGGGGTACACAAAGGTCTTCCAGCGGGTACATCACCTCATCTAGATGTTTGCCTAGTTTTACACCAGGCTGCATAAAAAATACAAGTGAAGTCAGTACAAACTGAACTTAGATACAGACTATTACTTGTTTATACTGCTCAATATACTATACACTGAAATTTAAGTACAATATTTATATTCCAATTGATTTATTTTATAATTATATGGTAAAAATGAGAAAGTACGCGATTTTTCAGTAATAGGGAGCTATGACACTTTTGTATTTTTATGTCTGATTTTGTAAGCAAGTAGTTTTTAAGTGAGGTGAAACTTGGGGTATGCAAGACAAATCAGACTCCTGAAAGGAATACGGTAGTCTGGAAAGGTTGAGAATCACTGGTCTACATTATGGGGTTATGCTGGCATAGCTATGGTGCTGTAGTCATGCCAGTATATTCCCCATAGTGTAGACACAGTGTAACAATGAATGTCCAAAGTGGAAACATGTGAGAACTGTCTACAAGCTGAAATTTGTTCCCATAAGATAGTCCATGAATATTTATTCATAATTAATCATTTGGTAACAATCAGAATCAGTTGACAAATGATTTGCAAGCAGAAAAAAAAGGGTCTGAATTAATTAGATAATTTATTTGCACATATAATTCCAATTGCTCTCAAAACTACTAAACACATTTTCAAAAATTAAAAATCTTTGAAAAAGCCCTAAAATCACATTGTAACATAAAAACCAAAACTGTAGCAGGGTATAGTGGCTCATGTGGAATGGAAAAACACATTCGGTGGCAATCTATATTTACAAACTGATTTGACGGTGGTTGCACAAGAGAGGTTCAGTTTGCATCTCCCAGCACATTTTTATTTGACTGGGGTTTTCTCCCAGACATAAACCCTGCTCCAGCTGGCTTTGAAGTCTTGTGCACACCTGTGTAGATTACAAAGAAGGGAAGGCAGGTCCTTCCACACCCAAATACTAAATTCACAATGCAACATGACAAGTAAGATATGCCCTCCAGCACTCTGTTTTAAAAGTCAGACTGATGACTGACAATTTTCTGATTAACCCTTTCTCTGGAATCAGCATCCAATTCCCAGACTTGTGACTTAAGAAAACAAACTTTTACTTAATAAATTGGCTGGGGATTTAAAAATAAACTAACAATAGATGTCTGATTCATCTGCGATTGAACTCAGTGTAAAGTCTCCCATTCACGTCAATGGGATTTGGAATGGAACCTACTGCTCTTTCAAAAAGAGGAATTACACTGGGGCCCCAAGCTGATTTGTATGGACACACCTGTGGACCTGTGTGGAGCCTTCAGATTGACGGATCAAAGCCTAAGGCCTGGTCTACATTAGGAGTTTATCTCGAATTTAGCAGCGTTAAACTGAATTAACCCTGCACCCGTCCACACAACGAAGCCCTTTACTTCGATATAAAGGGCTCTTAATATCGATATCTGTACTCCTCCCCGACGAGGGGAGTAGCGCTGAAATTGGTATTGCCATTTCGGATTAGGGTTAGTGTGGCCGCAATTCGACGGCATTGGCCTCCGGGAGCTATCCCACAGTGCACCATTGTGACCTATCTGGACAGCAATCTGAACTCGGATGCACTGGCCAGGTAGACAGGAAAAGCCCCGCGAACTTTTGAATTACATTTCCTGTTTGCCCAGCATGGAGAGCACAGGTGACCACGCAGAGCTCATCAGCACAGGTAACCATGCAGTCCGAGAATCGAAAAAGAGCACTAGCATGGACCGTACGGGAGGTACTGGATCTGATTGCTATATGGGGAGAGGATTCAGTGCTAGCAGAACTACGTTCCAAAAGATGAAATGCCAAAACATTTGAAAAAATCTCCAAGGGCATGATGGAGAGAGACCACAATAGGGACTCACTACAGTGCACGTGAAAGTTAAGGAGCTCAGACAAGCCTATCAAAAAACAAAGGGGGCAAACAGTCGCTTCGGGTCAGAGCTGCAGACATGCCGCTTCTATGACGAGCTGCATGCAATTCTAGTGGGGGCTGCCACCACTACCCCACCTCTGACTGTGGATTCCGAGGCGGGGATAATCTCATCAGCCACACCTGAGGATTCTGCGGATGGGGAAGAGGAGGAGGAGGAGGATGACGACGAGCTTGCGGAGAGCACACAGCACTCCGTTCTCCCAAACAGCCACGATCTTCTTCTCAACCTGACTGAAGCACTCTCCCAACCCTCAGACACTGAGGCCATGGAAGGGACGTCTGGTGAGTGTACCTTTGTAAATATAAAACATGGTTTAAAAGCAAGCGTTTTTAAATTATTAATTTGCCCTGAGGACTTGGAATGCATTCGCGGCCAGTACAGCTACTGGAAAAGTCTGTTAACATGTCTGGGGATGGAGCAGAAATCCTCCAGGGACATCTCCATGAAGCTCTCCTGGAGGTACTCCAAAAGCCTTTCCACAAGGTTTCTTGGCAGTGCAGCCTTATTCCGTCCTCCATGGTAGGACACTTGACCACGCCATGCTAGTAGCAAGTAATCTGGTATCATTGCATGACAAAGCCTGGCAGCGTATGGTCCCGGTGTTTGCTGGCATTCAAGCAACATCCATTCTTTATTTCGCTGTGTTATCCTCAGGAGAGTGATATTGTTCATGGTAACCTGGTTGAAATATGGGAATTTAATTAAGGGGACAGAGGTGGCCAATCCTACTGGGCTGTTTGCCTGTAGCTGAAAAGAAATCCTTCCCTGCAGTTAGCCAAGCGGGGGTGAGGGTGGGGGATCATTCCTGATACCAGCCACGCGGTGGGGGGAGGGATAAAGCGATCATCCCAGAGAATTGGATGGGGGGGGGTTAGTTTGGTTTCTGCAGAGATCTTCCCTGATACTAGCCACGCGGTGGGGGGGAGGGATAAAGCACTCATCCCAGAGAATTGGATGGGGGGGGGTTAGTTTTGTTTCTGCTGCTGCACATTAACAGGAAAACCGCAGCACTCAACGGGCTTTGCTTGGTATGTGGGAAAGGAGAGTGCTGCTTGTAGGAAAGCTGCAGAAGCCGAAAGACAATGGCTTACCATGGCCCCATGCAAGCCAAATTCTGTTGCCCGGACCTGCGTCTGTGCTTTCTAACACCAAAGCCACAGGCATTCAATACTAAGATGCAAAATGCGACCTTGTAACGAAATCACATGTGCTATGTAATGTGAATAGTGTTTTTCACTGTGAAAGAGTATAAGCATTGTTCTGTAAAATGTATCTTTTAAAATACTTCTCTCACTTTTTTCCCTCCCTCCCACAGCTGCAAATTTTTCAAGCCTCCCTCCTCTGTCCCGAAGGCTATCTCAGATAAGGCGTCGAAAAAAGAGGACGCGAGACAAAATGTTCTCGGAAATCATGGAATCCACCGCAATGAAAGAGCTCATCTGAATGAGTGGAAGGACACGGTATCGAAGTACAGGAAAGATGCCAGTGAACGTGAGGCCATGAGGGATGCTCGAGATGAGAGGTGGCAGGCTGCAACGCTGGGGCTGCTGCGTGATCAAACGGACATGCCCCAGCATCTGGTGGAGCTTCAGGAATGGCAGCAGGATCAGAGAGTGCCACTGCAGCCCCTGTATAACCTCCCTCCCCCCTCACCATGTTCCATAGCCTCCCCACCCAGATGTGTAAGAACACGGGGGGGGGGGGAAGCTCCGTGCACCCTCCCACTCCACCCCAGTGGACAGCCCAAGCAAAAGGCTGTCATTACTTTGAACTTTTTTAGTGGCTTTTTCCTTCCCTCCTATCCTCCTCCCAAACCCCACCAGGGCTACCTTGTCAGTTCTCTCCCTCTTTTTATAACCAATTAATAAAAAATGCATGATTTTTAAACAATAGTGACTTTATTTCCTTTGAAAGCAAGCTAGGATCAAAGGGGGAGGGTGGGTTGCTTACAGAGAATGAGTCAATCAAGGGGGTGGGTTTTCATCAAGGAGAAACAAACAGAACGTTCACACGGTAGCCTGGCCAGTCATGAAACTGGTTTTCAAAATTTCTCTGATGTGCAGCGCTTCCTGGTGTGCTCTTCTAATCACCCTGGTGTCTGGCTGCGCGTAATCAGCGGCCAGACGATTTGCCTCAGCCTCCCACCCTGCCATAAAGGTCTCCCCCTTACTCTCACAGAGATTGTGGAGCACACAGCAAGCAGGAATAACAATGGAAATATTGGTTTGGCTGAGGTCTGAGCGAGTCAGTAAAGTGCGCCAGCGACCTTTTAAACATCCAAATGCACATTCTACCACCATTCTGCACTTGCTCAGCCTGTAGTTGAACAGGTCCTGACTCATGTCCAGGCTACCTGTGTATGGCTTCATGAGCCATGGCATTAAGAGGTAGGCTGGGTCCCCGAGGATAACTATAGGCATTTCAACATCCCCAACTGTTACTTTGTGGTCTGGGAAGTAAGTCCCTTGTTGCAGCCGTTTAAACAGATTAGTGTTCCTGAAGATGCGAGTGTCATGAACCCTTCCCGGCCATCCCACGTTGATGTTGGTGAAACGTCCCTTGTGATCCACCAGTGCTTGCAGCACCATTGAAAAGTACCCCCTGCGGTTTATGTACTGGCTGCCCTAGTGCTCCAGTGCCAAGATAAGGATATGGGTTCCATCTATCGCCCCACCACAGTTAGAGAATCCCATTGCAGCAAAGCCATCCACTATGACCTGCACATTTCCCAGAGTCACTACCTTTGGTAGCAGCAGCTCAGTGATTGCTTTGGCTATTTGCATCACAGCAGCTCCCCAGTAGATTTGCCCACTCCAAATTGATTCCCGACTGACCGGTAGCTGTCTGGCATTGCAAACTTCCACAGGGCTATCGCCACTCACTTCTCAACTGTGAGGGCTGCTCTCATCTTGATATTCTGGCGCTTCAGGGCAGGGGAAAGCAAGTCACAAAGTTCCATGAAAGTGCTCTTACGCATGCGAAAGTTTCGCAGCCACTGGGAATCATCCCACACCTGCAACACTATGCGGTCCCACCAGTCTGTGCTTGTTTCCCGGGCCCAGAATGGGCGTTCCACAGCATGAACCTGCCCCATTAATAGCATGATCTCCAAAGCGCCGGGGCCCACGGTTTGATAGAATTCCATGGCCATGTCCTCATCACTCTCTTCGCCGTGCTGCCATAGCCTCCTGCTCGTCGCCTGGTTTTGCAGGTTCTGGTTCAGCATAAACTGCATGATAACACGCGAGGTGTTTACAACGTTCATGACCGCTGTCTTGAGATGAGCGGGCTCCATGCTTGCCGTAGTATGGCATCTGAACTGTTCACCCAGGAAAAAGGCGTGAAACGGTTGTCTGCAGTTGCTTTCCCGGAGGGAGGGGGAGAATGTACCCAGAACGCGACAATGTTTTTGGTCCCATCAGGCATTGGGATCTCAACCCAGAATTCCAATGGGCGGAGGAGACTGCGGGAATTATGGGATAGCTATGGGATAGCTACCCACAGTGCAATGCTCCGGAAATTGACACTAGCCCCGGTACATGGACTCACACCGCCGAATTAATGTGCTTAGTGTGGCTGCATACATTTGACTTTATACAATCTGTTGCCAAAAAACAGTTTCTGTAAAATCGGAATAATCCCGTAGTGTAGACATACCCAGGGCTGGCTTTAGGAAGTGCAGGGTCCAATTCGAACAGCTTTGACGGGGCCCCGGCAGGGATGACTAAAAAACAAACCACGTAAAAAAACTGGTGGGGCTTGTACTCACCAGGCGGCGCTCCTAGTCTTCGGCGGTGGGTCCTTCACTCGCTCCGGGTCTTCGGCGGCACTGAAGGACCTGCTGCCGAAGTGCTGCTGAAGACCCGGAGCGAGTGAAGGACCCGCTGCCGAAGTGCCGCCGAAGACCCGGAGCGCCACCGGGTGAGTAAAAATTAAAAAGGAGCCTCTAGCCAGGGAAGGGTTTCTCGGCCACTTCTTTCTCCCCTCCCCCCTGGCGGCCCTGCCACTGGGCGCGGGGCCCTCTTAGGCGCGGGGCCCGATTCGGGGGAATTGGTGGAATTGGCCTAAAGCCGACCCTGGACATACCCTAAGGCACCTTTTAGAAGTTGATTTGGTTCATTAGCACACGTCTATACTGGCAAAGTTACAACGCTACAAAGTTCGCACCAGCCCTGCGGCACAAGGACACGATTGCACTGTGGAAGCTGGCTACTCCAGACTACTACCGATTGGTCGCAAACCAGTTCGGAGTGGGAAAGTCAACCGTTCGACTCGTGTTGATGCAAGTGTGCAGGGCCATTAATCGCATCCTGCTCCAAAAGACCGTGACTCTGGGCAACGTGCATGACATTGTGGATGGCTTTGCACAAATGTGCTTTCCTAACTGCAGAGGGGCGATAGGTGGCACGCACATTCCAATTCTGGCACCCGACCATCTAGCCACAGAGTATATTAATCGGAAGGGGTATTTCTCAATGGTTCTCCAGGCACTTGTGGATCACCGTGGGCGTTTCATGGACATAAACGCAGGCTGGTCCGGAAAGGTGCATGACGCACGCATCTTTCAGAACACTGGCCTGTTCAAGAAGCTGCAAGCCGGGACTTTCTTTCCAGACCAGAATATCACCGTAGGGGAAGTCAAAATGCCCATTGTAGGGGAAGTCAAAATGCCCATTGTGATCCTGGGAGACTCCCCCTACCTCTTAATACCGTGGCTCATGAAGCCATACATGGGGCAACTTGGCAGCAGCAAGGAGTGGTTCAACAACAGGCTGAGCAAGTGGAGAATGACTGTGGAGTGTGCATTTGGCCATTTAAAAGCCCGCTGGCAATGCCTATATGGGATGCTGGACATGGCCGATGACAATATTCCTATGTTTATAGACATGTGCTGTATGCTCCATAATATTTGTGAAGGGTGAAAGCTTCACTCAGGGCTGGACCACAGGGGCTCAGCGCCTGGAGGCTGAGTTTGAACAGCTGGAAACCAGGGCTATTAGAAGGGCACAGCGTGGGGCCATAAGGATCAGGGATGCTTTGAGGCAGCAATTTGAGGCTGAAAGCCACTAATATTTGTTGCTATGCTCAGAATTGCAGTACTTGTAATGCTAAGAGGTGATTGGTGCACATGATGCAAGAAGGGGCCTTAACATAATTGTATGTTGCTTTGCAGTGCTCTTTTTGCTTTCACTTAATAGAATAACAATTGCTTTCAAACAAATACAATTCTTTTATTGAAAGACAACAACCAAAGGAGAGAGTCAAACGAAAAAATTAATCAGCAGGGAGGGGGAGGGGGGAATGGAAGGAATTGGAGGAATAGAAGGTCTCAAGAGGAGGAGGGGTCCTGGGACAGCTACAGATTTGTGTATGTCCAGGAGTATAATCCCAATCTTCTCCTTTGGAATACGATGCAGTGGGTTCTGTACTTCAGCAGGGCCAAACTGCAGAGGGATGGGTGTTGAGTGCGGTGGATATTGGGAGTCCACACTGCTGGACTGTGAGGAGGGAGGAATGGAATGCTGTGGGTAGAGAGTGGAGCCAGACGGTTGATAAGGGTGTGTTGGGGGGGGGCTCATGGGAAAGAGTTTTGCGACAGCAGCTGCAGGGGAGGGCGGGCACGGAGCTGCTCGGTTTGAAGAGCTAGTATCTCCTGGAGCGAGTCCACTAGGTGCTCCATAACTGTCAAGAGCTGCTCCGTGGCTTCTTTCTGGTGTGCCACATTTTCCTTTCATTCCCTCTTCTTGCTGTCCCACCACTCCTTCAATTCCTTTTTCTCGGCAGCGGACTGCATCATAACCTCATGCATAAAGTCCTCCTTAGTTCTTCTTGGCCGCTTTCTAATTCTGCGCAGCCATTCTGCCGCCTCCCAAGGTCATCTCTGTGAAGTTTAAATGCAACATTTTACAGAAGCAGTATTGTTTGCAACACAAACAGCACTGTTTCAGTACTTTAAAACACAGCCAGTACTCACACACCTGTCACTAACTGGCTGATCTCAGGCAAGCGCACATAAGCCACACAACCCCCAAAATGGTGAGTAGCCGCAGGGGCAGGTAAATCACTGTTCCCAGACCCTGCTGTACACTGGGCACGTGGCTCTTGGGCACTTGGGGAGAGCCAGCACTGTAGAGGGAGCCTGATAATCGTTCCTTTTTCCCACACTTTCCACAGGAGGTGATCATTTTGGAAGATATCTCGCTGCTCAGGGTGAGCAGGGAATCAAGGGAGGGTCTTCTTCCACCCTGGCCCCTATACATCTAGCCTGTGTGCAGCTTTGTGATGGCACAATGGCACTGGAAAGTTACCGTTAATGGGGCAACAAACAAAGCAGCTCTGCTGAGGAACCTGCAGGAGCAGATTGCCCAGTATCTCCACAAGAGTTTCCTGAAGATCTCTGAGGGAGATTCACATGAAGTGAGGGAGTCTATCAACAGCCTGTTCCGCCACTCAAACTAGGCAGGAGGTGGGAGACAAGCCTGCTTTCTGCAACCCTCCTGCCCCCAGCAACTTGTTTCAGCAATTCCCAAAATCAAATCCACTTACAGAGGGCCTCCGCTCTTGTTTGCACTTCACCAACATCCAACTGCTGTGACTAGCTAGACTCCTCCAGGGTAGAAAAGAGCTCCTGACTGCATGCATCTCTGGCCTCCGAGTCATCCTCTGCCTCTGCTTTCCCCTCCCCCTCTTCATCCAAGATTGCCTCCTCCTGGCTCAGTCCACTCTCGACTGGCAACAAAGCCAATGAAGTATCCACAAGGGACTTCGCAGTGGAGGTGGGGTCACCACCAAGTATCGCATCCAACTCTTTGTAGAACCGGCAGCTCATGGACCCAGCACCGGAGTGGCGGTTTGCCTCCCGCGCCTTGAGGTAGGCCTTCTGCAGCTCCTTCACTTTTACCCTGCACTGCAATGTGTCCCGGTCACGGCCCTTTTCTATCATGCATCTAGAAATCTGTCCATAGGTATCATAATTCCAACGGCTGGAGCGCAGCTGTGACTGCACTGCCTCCTCTTCCCAAATGCCAATGAGATCCAGCAGCTCAGCATTGCTCCAAATGGGGGATCGCTTGGTGCGTGGAGCAGGCATGGCCACCTGGAAAGATGTGCTTAGACCACTGCATGCATCACTGAGCAAACAGGAAGTGGACTTTCAAATTTGCAAAGGAATGTATGGGGTGGGGCGGACAGTTGGTCACCTGGGGGCAGGACAGTAGAGTTCAAACCGATGGCCAGAGAGGTGAGAACAGGCATTGTGGGACACCTCCTTGAGGCCAATCACAATGCTGTAATCACCACGGTGTCTACACTGGCATCGCAGTGCTGTAGCCACGGCCCAGAAAGCTCTACCCCTCTCATCGGGGTGATTTTTTTAGAGTGCTACAACTACGCAGTTTCTGCACATTAAATGGCTTGGCAGTGTATACCCCTCGGGAGTTACAGCGCTCAAAGCTGCTTTACTGTGCACAAACTTGCCAGTGTAGACACGGCCTTAGTGTCATTACTCTATAAGAGACAGCTTTCACTTTTGCATTCCACCTCCTACTCCTGGAATGCCTCCCCAAGTGTGATAGGCCGAGCCAATTATTTTCTTTTCATCCAAATCCCTCCATTAGAGTCAGTTCTTCCACAATAAGCAAGTCATTTAGAATAATTGTTTCAAAAAATACTTTTCACAGAACCATCTACAAGTGCACATCCCTAAACTGAGCAATGTCAGTCTTACTGCTATAACCCTCTTCCTTTCTCATGCCATTTCTTTCTTAATGGTTGTTATCCACCCTCTCACTTAATATCACATCTGAAATGAGATTGTAATTGATTCCACTACAGTCTGTGGTGTAAATCAGTGGCGTTCTATTGGAGCTGACCCTATATAATATCATGACCTCCACATCTATGTTGAACAAAAGGTTTGGGAAGATGGAACTCATGTAGCTTCCCTCAGGGCAGAAGAGCAGCTGCCCAACACAACACTCTGGGAACTCACCAAGGGGAGTGAATAAATCTTTAAGCAATCCTGTTCTCATCCGCCAGAACTCACAGTGAGGTCTCATCTCCTCATGACCAGTAGTAACAATGGTCACCTATCCAATGGTATTATCATGAAAGTCTGACCCATCTATCATCCAGGGAAGAGCATTTAACTATTAGTGGTAGCAGTTTACTCATGTGAGTTAGGGAACGTTATCTCAAGCTTCAGAGAAAAACATCTGGGCATTACAAACTAGTGGTGAGAGAACCTTAATGTGTGATCAGATAAGTTTTGGACCCAATTGCATTTTTCAAATTTGGAGATTCCATGTATTTACTTTGGGGAAAAAAACTTAACCCATTTTATTTTTACCTCTTTCTTTCAATATGGCCCCACCTCCTGGTGGCAATCACATGATGGAGGAGTTTGATTCTGTTTTACGGGAATTAGGAGCTAGCTGCTAAATAAAATGTGCTCACCGCAGCTGCATACAGTGGGTCCTTTTCCAGCTAGCAGGAAGGAAAGGGGTTGTTGCCCCTTTAAGGGGTGCCTTTGCAATCGGTAGCAGGGGGAAAGAAATGGAAAATTTACTCGGATTAAGTGGGGAGAAGCAGGAATCAGCTGGAACAGTCATGGGGGGCACTGTCCTTCTAGTTGACTGGAAGGGGTTGGTATTTATATCCCATGCAGTCCCAGAGAAGGCCTGTCTCACCTGGATCATGCTAAAGGAGTCAGGGCAATTCAGACTATTGGATGGTGTCATTCAAATGCATACAGTATATACATGAGACCCCAGGTAAAGAATCAGAACTCATTTTCCTGTGCTTCCTGTTTCAGAATCATGCAAATGGGCCAAGCGAATAGTGGTGGATTGGCAGGCACATTATTATATCCTGGACACAGGGGTGGGCTTCCAGATCATCTGGAGGTTTACAGTTGGGCCTAGGTGGTGAGGCAGTTCTAAGCTGGCATGGAAGGAGGGACACGCTGTGGGACCAGCTGCTTCCCCTTACACCCTCTTTGACATCCTGAGAGCTGGCAGATGTGATTATTGTTCCCCTTGGTGAAAATTATTTGGGAAAATGTAAGAGGATTGACTTGATGATCAAAGCTAAGAGGGATTTAGGGCAGATCCAGAATTTTTCCCAGGGGTGATGATTATCTTGTCTGACATGTTGCAGCACAGGGTGTGGTGGGGAGCCACGAAGCCTCCATAGGTTGATAAGACTAGGAGGTAGGTGAATAGGGAGGTGGCTAAATTCATATGTAACCATAGTGATTTGGTAATTCCTCACTGGGACATGTTATTGGGCACCTGAGTTATTGACAGAGGGTGGGGAGCACATATATTTTTGTCCAGTATTAAGGAAGAAATCAGTATATATCTGGGAACCTGGTAGAGGATGGGGGGGAGGCAGTCAAGGTAAATCGCTGGTGCCTCCCTGTAGCAGATGTCCAGTCCAGGTACTTGTTATGGAAGGGATACAGTTAGCAGATAAAAAGGACTGGAACAAGATTTAAAGGAAATCATGCCTTACAGGAGCTGAGGTGATTTCAGCCTCCTACAGCAGGGAGCCAACCCCCTTCCTTTTCTAGCCCCCTTAATCCTCCTGTGAGGGGAAGGTGGTGGGATTCCAGAAATGGGATGACTGAGACCAGGTTGGGAAAGGGGCGGGGGCAGGTTGACATCACCACTCCCAATTATGTGGAAATGATTAAGGAACTGATGATGACCTGCACTATACAATTTATTGCTGGGTACTCCCAGATATTTTAAATGAATAAAGCAGTGGCCTAATTAAACCACGTCCACTGCTTCCTGTCTTTCTTCCGGGCTAGCTGAGTACCTGCTGAAAAATTAAGTCAAATCCACCTCTGAAAATTAGGCCACTTATTTAGATGCCTAAATATGGATTTAGGTGATTAACTTTAAGCACCCCAAGTTAGAACATCTTGGAGCAGATTCTCTGTTGTCCTCAAAAGGGGACAAATGCACTGGAGAAGAGAAAAAAGAGGAAGAAAGAAGAAAAAATGGACACCGCATGGGGTATTTAAAAGAGGAAAAGACACAGAAAGAGGAGTTGACATCCATCTGCTACTGCGGATACGAAGGAGGAGAGAAACTGTACCATTCACCCAAACAATACTGGAGAGTGATGGCAAACTAAGTCTCTCCCCAAACAAAGAATAAGGACGAGGCAGAGTTACTGATGGAAGACATAGGTGTATAGAAGGGCATTGTAGCGTTTGGTGGTGGCCTCATAACCATATGGATTTTACAATGTTTATCGGTAGAGATTCCAAACTTTGGGTTCTGTTCATCACAGGTTTTTTTGTTCGCTACAGGTATGTAGCAAAGCTGACTGTGGGGTTTTCAGGCTCTTGTTTGCTTTAGCATCGCTTCTAAGAGTCATCATGCTTTAATGCACTAGAGAGAAGAGCTTTAGGGTTAAGTGGATTTTAGGTCCTCTAAAAGAGGGCGAATCTGTATGCACTGCCTCTAAATTATAATTAAGATAATTATATACAAGTAATGTAAAATACACTAGAATGCACAATAAAGGTCCTCTGGCAGCTCAGACCCTCAGATTATTGAATTGTCCTTGGGAAATATTTTAAATGTTACTAACACCTGATTTAAAAATTCTTATTTTCTCTTTCCTTTTCTGCTTCCTTATTCTCTCACCTTATCTTATCTCCCTGAACAAAACTTCAATAACATCAATTTTAAATTTTCCTGAGCAAAGGAATATAGATGCTGGTTGCTTACTGTATATTAGATATAATAAATTCAACAGTAAAATGACTGAATACACAGCTACTGATTTGGTTACCTTAAACAGTAGCACTGGGAATGCCAACCCACTATAAAAGAAATGATTGCCTTTGTTTTAAAGGACAGAGTCGTTAGTTCTCCTCTGTAAAATTGTAAAAATGGCACTTTGGAGTGCCATGTTTATTGTCACTCAATGACTCCATATTATGTTAGCTTAGATTGAAAGGAAAGATAAACCCTTACATAGTGCAGGGGAATTTGAACTTTTGGCAGGAGACATTATTAGCCCTCACCTGAGCTAACCTTTAAGGGCAAGGTGATTATGCTGCAGTAAAGATATGTCTCATTGATCCTGTGAAATAGGTACATATAATTAGTCTGAAGTGTAATTACTATGCCCTTGAAGCCTACTGCGAGAGCTGAGTTCCTCCTGCCAAAAAGTTCAAGTTCTCCTGCAGTATGTCACAAACTGAATTGATCTAGGGTCATTGGGACATAACAAACAAGCAACTTTTATAGAGTAATTTTTCAAAGTAGAATCACACTTTGATTACTCTATGTTGACTATCAGCCTTCAAAACCTCCCTTCACCACACTCTTGTCCAACTGCCAAACCCCAACTGCCTCAGAACCTTCCAGATCAAAAATATCATCTCCTCTGCTGTCACAACTGTTTTCATGTCATTGCTTTAAAACAGGATCTCACACGTCATTTCAGAGCACCTTTGAAAATTAATTCATTAATGCCCTCCTTTGCCCATCTATCCCACAAACATCTTTAACGCTATTTTTCATGCTGCACCTTACCAAGCCACTAGTTGCTACTCATTCAAATCCCTCCTGGAAACTCACTTCTGCCAGGATTCCCTCAATATGAGTATTCATTCAAGGATCTTTCCTTATTTTACATATATCACATTAATAGACCTTCCCGCCTTCTAGTACTAATGTCCTCTTATAAGCCTGTCTTATTGTAGTGCTTAAAAGTAGGTAGCAACTGTCTTCGGCACTAATAGAGTTAATACTGTAATTCTTACTATTTATTATTATTTTATTTGTATTATGGGAGTGCTTAGAAGCCCCCACTGAGATCAGGACCCTATTGTACTAGGCTCTGTACATAGTAAAAGACAGCTCCAGCGCTGTAAAGCTTAAACTCTAAATAGACCAGACAGACAAAGAAAGAATTCTTATTCCCAATTTACAGATGGGAAAGAATTAAGGGGCCTAATCCTACAACCATTGAAATCAATGGCAAAACTTCCATTGACATAAATGGCACAGGGCGAGGACCTCAATGAATTGCCCAAAGTAAGTCTATGACAGAGCTGGGAATAGACCTGTGATGCTGGCAGGTCGGGTGCCAGCTCATGTCGAGGTCCCCATGTCTCAATGAGACACCGACGGATGCATAGCTGGAATCTATCTAGTTCACTTGTGGGTTAATATTGATAGAATAGGTATTAGAATTATAAGAAAGTATGTAGTGTATGGATGCTTGTGAATTGCTGCATGCATTAATCTTACTTGTAATATTCATGTTACAAAGTGTAATGTAATATTTGAGCAGTTGTATTGTAAGCCTCTGCAACTGTATATAATAAAAGGACTAAAGACTCTTATTGTTCTGCTCTCCGCCCCATGAAGATGAGTCATGCAAGTGGACTCCTCCCATCTGCTGAGTTTGCAGCTCAGAGCACACGACAGGAGGGGGATTAAAAACCCCAAACCAAAGGAACTAAACATCTCTATGCTGCTCGTATTCATGCGGGGGGGAGGGGTTTCAGGGGTGTTTCTAGGCATAAGCAAGAGATCTCTAGCTGCTGAGCCTGGGTTAGCCCTAAAGATCAAATAGAGCTTGCTGATTATAGAAGCCTATACTACCTTTTGAAATCTAAGGCCTTGGCTACACTTACCAGCTAGTTCGACGGCTGGAAATCGAAGTTCTGGGTTCGACTTATCGCGTCTAGTCTGGACGCGATAAGTCGAACCCGGAAGTGCTTGCCGTCGACTGCGGTACTCCAGCTCGGCGAGAGGAGTACCGCGGAGTCGACGGGGGAGCCTGCCTGCCGCGTGTGGACCAAGGTAAGTTCGAACTAAGGTACTTCGACTTCAGCTACGTTATTCACGTAGCTGAAGTTGCGTACCTTAGTTCGAATTGGGGGGGGTAGTGTAGACCAAGCCTCAGACTGTAACTCATTCATGTGTCTGTTTGCTTGCTTTAACCTTGAAAATAACTCCAATTTCCTTTTCCTATTTAATACATCTTCATATAGTTCACTATTGGATTGGCTACAAGCGTCTTTGGTGTAAGACCTAAAGTACAATTTACATGGAGTAAGTAACTGATCCTTTGGGATCAGGCATAACCTGAATATTGTTGTGATTCTTGGTGTAAGGGGCCATTTATCACAGAGATACACTTTCAAGACAAGACAGACCGGAGTACCTAAGGGGACGGTCTGTGACTCCATGTTAAGGCTGTTAAAGTGTCTAAGAAGTTTGCACTTGGTGCAGTTGGCTAGTGAAATTTAAGTTTACAACTCACAACCAATTTGGGGTTTGTGCCCTGGTTTTTAACTGTCTACCCTGAGGTTGGTACTCACGCTCTTGAACCACCATTGGGAGCATTACAGGAACACGTCTCCTGAACTCGAATTCAGTGTCTTAATCAAAAGACCATTCTTCCTATCCAGACACAAAAGTAGTGCTGACTCATCTGGGGCCCTCCCAGGTTATCAGTTACAAAGGCCCTGACTTTCCTCTCACTAGTACCAGTGTAAATTCACCATCATCATCAAAGCAAATCCCAAAAGCATATAGCTTCCTTGCAGTCTGAGTGCCACTTGGATTGATCTCTAGCTAGGTCCCTAAAATGGTCTGGCTGGTTGTCAGTATAGGTTCTTATCATGCCGCCAGAACTTTTGGCGACTATACACTTGCTGGCCTCGTAGCAGCTTTCCTGAATGAATTTGCTTAGTAATTTGTTGGGCTTCCATCCTGATAGCATGTCTGTACTTAGAAAGCTGCCAAAACCAAACCAGTGCTGATGGAGACAATTGCTGGGTTTGGCTACAAATATCCTCATTGCTGATTTTATTCTGCCATTTAATATGAAGCAGCTGATGAAGACAAAGAGAATTGAAAATGTCAGTCCACCATGCTTCAACATTCCTTGGCATCCATGTTTCACTGCTGTAAAGTTGGTGTAACTAAATTGAAGTAAATGCAATTACACTGTTGTAGGATTGCTGTAAATAAGAAGAGATTCAGGCTCAAAGCATTTACCTCTATTGCAGCCACACGGGGCATTGGTGGTATCTCTGAGCCCCACATGGTGGATGCACATAGTATGCTGGAGAGCAGCTGCCCCTGAGGTCCAAGAGGATGCAAATTTTAAATTGCCAAATCAATAATAATATCCAGGTATAATCCCAGTAGCTAAACAGGAATTAATTTAGGGAAATCTTAGAGCCTATGTTATGTAGGAGGTCAGACAGATAATCACAGTGGTCCCTTCTGGCCTTACAATCTGGGAGTTTTCTACAGAAGATTTAACCGGTGATTACTGGCAAATTATGATGCTCTTAATGATAGAGAAAAAAATTATTGTAACAGCCACACCAGCAGCAGGGGAGTTACCTCTGTACACTTTTCAAGTAACAAACGAATGAGCTGTTTCATTTAAAGAACCTGGGCCTGTTGTCATTATTCAGAGGATTGTGCATGTTTATGCAAGCCCAACAATAAATAGATTGATCAGAAATGTAACTCTAGTTACATAAAGTATTTATCTAGATAATGTATATAAATACACACACACACACATGCACACGCACACGGACACACACACTGATAAAATAGGTCTGGCTTCTGGTTACTCCATGCAGAGGCAGAAGAGGAAGAGACACCACTCCTGCCACTCCCTTAATTATTTGCATGTGGGACAGCCAGAATGCTGATGCTTGCATTCCCTGAATACACCAAGGAGAGGGGTGTGTATTAGCATTGCCAGAGGCACACCTCACCCCACAGGAAGTACCTATGGGATACAGGTGTGGCCGGGGCCTTACCCCTCCTGCATACCAGCTGGCAGCTTCAGACTGGCACTGGAGGGAACACCTGCAGCACCTCTGAAAAGAGTTAAAAGCTGCATCCAAGCACACTCCTCCCAGTACCCCGAGAAATATTCTTCCTGCCTCAGCACTTCACAGGCAGAATGCTTCTGGCAGCTGCTGCATGTGAAGCAACCCGTGCCTGACCAATAGGGGAGGGGAAGGGGGAGTGAGGGCAGCCGCCTTCAGCAGTGTTACTGAGCATGCTCAGTCTGTGTGAGCATGCTCAGTACAAGCCAAGCAGCAAATCTGGGGGTGAGGGCCACCCTGTCCATCCATCCCCCCCCACGTCCCCACAAGCCTGCATCCATGACAGCCCCTCAAACCATTGTAAGCCATGTACCATTACAGGTGTGTCACAGAGAAATCTGGAAGAGAAATATATGTCAGATAACTAAGGAAATGAGCATTAGGCTGGAGAGGAATAATTAAGGCACTAGATATCACTTTACCACGATGGAGTTCCCAGAGCTCTATAAATTTCTGGAGATATCACAGATGATGCCACAATACCCAGGAAGAAAGGAAGAATCAAAAGGCAGCTATATGTAATTTGCTTCTGCAGTGCAGTTACCATTCACAGTGCAATGAACAATGAGTTCAAGAGCTTAGCAGGCTTGGACATGGAGTGGCCATATATTTATAATAATGAGAAGATTCACTGTTCCATTAGACAGAATTTTTCAAAGTTTGGAAGGATATAACTGTCATGCTTCATGGCATAAGAAAGCCTGTGAAGGTTAGGAAGAAATTTGTTTTATGGGAAGGTTATCCCAGTTATCCCATAATTGTCCACTTTGAAGATCTTGCACCTTTCTCTGAACCATTTGGTGCTGGCTAATGTTGGAGATAGAGGATAATGAAGTAGATGAGCTCCTGCCTTGAGCCTATGTGACAATTCCTATGTTCCATATTTTTGGCTGGGAATGGCGAATTAGAAATTAGGGCCCTGATTCTGATTTCACTTATTAACATTCTACAAAGGCATAACTCTATTGACTTTAATAGCATTATTACTGATTTACACTATTGTACATGAGATCAGAATAAAGCCCTAGATGTGGTCCTCTACATGAAATGAGTTTGATTAACTCAGGGCAGTTCCCAGTGAAGAAGTGTTTATTTCACAAACACCATTCCAACACAGTTGGCAATCAGCATTCATTGGCAACTTTCAAGGCAGTGTCAGCAGGAGGACAAGGGTTTAAATGATCATTTAGTATGACCTCCTTTCTCTCCCTGCAAGTGATCAATCCACATCAGCACAAGACACATTTGTGTGGTATCAGGGGGATGCTATTTATAATTCTGTGGATAAACAGAGGATTTCAGCCTCTTCTCTGGCACCTTTCATTACCTTAAATTCACACATTTTTTTTATAGAACATGGTTGATGTAGGAAATCCAGCCAGGTCAGTAACAAATCCAAGTGCTTTAATCTCTAAGGCCTTGTCTACACTACAGAGTTTTGGTGACAAAAGTTATGTCGACACTCAAAAAGAGCTATAATAAAAATCAGTATTGAATGTTCACACTCCCTCCCTCTGTCAGCAGAGCACATCCACACTTGGGGCCCTAGCATCGACAGTGTGAACAGTGCACTGTGGGTACCTATCCCACAGTCCAGCTCGACACCTTCTGCCGCTAAGTCTTGTGGGAAAACCAAGCGGATCACAACACATCTTGGGAACAGGCTCAATGTCCCATGATGCATTGCTTTCTTTCCCAGCAGTCTATGGGCTTCCAGGTTTTTTTGTGTGGCATTTTTCAATGGCCCTTGCACCCCAGCATCTTTGTGAGAAGGGATGGATCCCGCACTGCTCTCCTATGCTCTGATAACTGTCATGAAGACATTGCGGATGGCAGTGCAGTTAATCACAAAGTTCTTAACTGAAGAAGACTCCCAGTTGCCTGACATGCTGTATGATACGGATAGGAGCAACTTCAGATTGCTTTTGGCATTCACAGAACAGCTGCACAGGGTAGACCATCACTTTTGGGCTCCAGAAACAAGCACTGAATGGTGGGATCGTATCGTCATGCAGGTATGGGATGATGAGCAACGGCTACAGAACTTTTGGATGTGGAAAGCCACTTTCCTGGAACTATGTGCAGAGCTCGCCCCACCACTATGGTGCAAGGACACCAAAATGAGAGCTGCCCTATTGGTAGAGAAGCACGTGGCAAGCACTGTGTGAAAGCTGGCAACTCCAGACTGCTACTGGTCGGTCATGAATCAATTTGGACTCAGGAAGTTGACCATTGGGGCTGCGTTAATGCAAGTATGCAGGGCAATTAATTGCATCCTGCTATGAAGGACTGTGACTCTGGGAAATGTGCGTGAAATAGTGGATGGCTTTGCAGAAATGGGTTTCCCTAACTGTGGAGGGGCGATAGATGGCACATATATTCCAATTTTGGCACCAGACCACCTTGCGACAGAGTACATCAATAGGAAGAGGTACTTCTCCATGGTATTGTAGGTGCTTGAGGATCACCATGGGTGTTTCACTGATATCAGCACGGGGTAGTCTAGGAAGGTGCATGACACACATCTTCAGGAACACTGGCCTGCATTGAAAGCTATAAGCAGGGACTTTCTTTCCTGACCAGAAGATTACAGTGGGGGATGTTGAAATGCCCACAGTGATCCTGGGAAACCCGGCATACCCCTTACAGTCATGGCTATTGAAACCTTACACGGGAAACCTGGACAGCAGTAAGGAACGGTTCAACAACAGGCTGAGTAGGTGCCGGATGTGGAATGTGCCTTTGGCAGATTAAAGGCATGCTGGTGATGCCTTTATGGCAGGTTAAACCTCAATGAGGATAATATTCCCATGGTCATAGCTGCATGTTGTACGTTGCATACTCTTTGTGAAGCTAAGGGCGAAAGCTTTGCTCAGGGGTGGAGTGTTGAGGCGGACCACTTGGCTGCTGATTTTGAGCAACCAGATCTATCAGAGGGGCCCAGAGGAGGGAAATTCAAATCAGGGAGGCTTTAAAGCAACACTTTGAAAATGAGAACCAGTAATGTATATCTCTGTGATTGGTGCTGCAATGCTACATTACATGTAGTTTTGCTAGGAAGCAATGGTGACATTTGGGGCCTTACATTCCAGTAAGCATATGATTAAACTGCCTGTGTATGTATTGGTAGTGCCTGCTATCTCAATTTGTAGGAAACAAATAAAGATGAGTTACCATTCAAAAACTTTGCTTTTATTGCACAAGAAATAACACACACAACACACATAAACACACAAAGATGCTTGGTGGGAAAGGAGGTACCAGAAAAGGGCAGACTTTCAGAGCTGTGTGTAGGTCATTTTGAAAACTGTCCAAGGGAGTGGAGAAAAGGGGAAACCGAGAAGTCCCAGAAAGTGGAAAGGACTGTGTGGGCCGAGTTGGGGGGCATGGAAAAGAGTTCTGAATGTGGTGCAGGGGAGGGCGGGCATGCATCTGCTCAGTTTGCAGCATTATTAAGGATTTCAGCATCTGTGTTTGCTCCTCCATGACTTTAATCATTCGCTCAGTAGCATCTTTAAGAAACTTCTGATTTTCTTTTCTGTCCTGCCTTTCGGCTTCCCTCCACTCCTTGCATTCCCTTTTCTCAGCATTGGAGAAGTTCGGTACCTCCCGGAACACATGTCTTCTTTGCTCTGTTTTTGGTGCTTTCTAATCTGGTGGAGACGCTCAGCCGGTGTGTGTGGGGTGTCCCTCCAGGCTACATCTGCCGAAGGAGAAGGAACAATGCATAGAAACATGATTGTTAAGTTCATGCACAGCATTGAAACATTTCAGTAAAATACACCTGTGGTAACATAGCAATCACTTTCTCACTGACCCTTGGCAAGCACACATCTCAGTGAACACTCAAAGCATGGTGAGTGTTGGCTTGGGGGAGGAGGACACTCTACATGGGGGAAAGAGCATTCACTCTGCAAGGGCTGTGGTACAGCCGACTAGGGAAAAAATTCTAAAATTCTCCCACACTTTTCCATAGGCGGCGGTCATTCTAGGAGATATCTCACTGCTAAGAATAAGCAGGGAAGTGAGGGTACATCTACTACACACTTGTGGCTTCTGCCCTGGTCCCTATGCTGTTTGCTTGTGTGACACTTTGGTCCCTGCACCAGTGATTGCCGAATGGTGCAGGAAAGTTTCGTACAATGGGGGAAGGAATAAAGCAGCTCTGCCAAGGAACCTTCGGTGGAGGATTACCGAGTACCTCCAGGAAACTTTCCTGGAGAGCTCTCTGGAGGATTCCCATGAGATCTCGGCATGCATCAACACCCTGTTCCGCTGTACTGATGAGCTACATAGGGAATATCCAGCACACAGAAACACAGCCAGCCTTGTACATTTCTATACCCTGAACCCACCTCCACACTACACAAACCACAGCTACTTACCAGGCATCTCCTCTCCTGCTTCTTGCTCACCGAAGCGCAACTGTTGAGACTGACTAGACACCTCTGGAGTGGTGAACAGTTCCTGGCTGCCTGCCCCACCAGGCTATCCCTCCAGGAGCTCCACATTGTCATCTAACTCCACCTCTTCGTCCTCCGGGTTAGGTCCTCTTTCCGCCGCCTCCAGTCCCGCCAAGTATCCATGGGGCTCTTGGCAATGGAGACAGGGTTGCCACCGAGAATAGCATCCAGCTCCTTATAGAACCGGCAGGTCTTAGGTGCAGCACCGGAGTGATGATTTGCCTCCCTCACCTCATGGTATGCCTGCTTCAGCTCCTTTATCTTCACTCTGCACTACAGCATGTCCCGATTGTAACCCTTTTCACACAAGCCTCAAGAAATCTGCCCATAGGCATCAAAATTCCTATGGCTCAAGTGCAGCTGGGACTGCACAGCCTCCTCTCCCCATATACTGAGCAGATCCAGCAGATCCACAGTTGTCCAAGTGGGAGAGCGTCTGCTGCGATAACCTGCCATGGTCACCTGGGAAGATGCAATGAAACGTCTCCACACTGAGCAAACAGGGCTTCTAAGGGGGAGGAGTGGATTGACAGGGGAATTCAAACTGCTGAGCAGATGGACATTGTGGGACACCAACTGGAGACCAATTAAAGCGATAAAATCAAGCATGGTGCCTACACTGATGCTTTGTCGACAAAAATTTTGCGCAAAAAGCCTTATGACTCTCGTCGGGGTGGGTTTATTTTGTCACCAAAACAGGGCATTTTTGCCGCCAAAAGTTGCATCACAGTGTGTATGCATTCACTATTTTGTCGACAAAAGCTGCCTTTTGTCGAAAAAACTTTGTAGTGTAGACAAGGCCTAAACATTGCCTCCCTCAGCAGGAACAGTACAGAAGACAACTATTCAATTGGGTAAATTTATTTAAAGGTCCACTTATCTCTCATTGATGTCAATGGGAGTTTCTCCATATCTGGTACAGTATCAGGCCCTATGTTAGCTCAAATTGTTGGCTATAGAACATGCTTTACCAGAAGGTGGAGTCAGCCCTGCCTCCAACTTTCCCTCCAGCAAGAAATCCAACCTGGGATTAAATCATCCCTTCCTGTCAAACTCTGACGCTGGGCTGGAAGCCAAGGGTAGGTGTGGTATTAGTCAGATTTACATTTCCAAAGCATCATTTGTACAAAGACTCCAGGGCACAGTTATAGATTTACATGAAATACAAATATCAAAAAGACGTTTAATAAACAGAAATAGAACCTTTACGTTTAGATCCAAATAACAAAAGCTAGTAACAACTCAAAACCCCTGTAACAAAACATGTCACATGTTTTTACATCAGATTTACTTTAGTTCTTATTTTGTTATTTACCATTCCTTCTGATTTTTTTAACATTGAAATTTTGGATTAAATTACATTTAAAAAAATAAACTGAGTTGACTGTCAAATTTCAACACACAGAATGGGTGTGAAGGCAGGCCACTTCTTGAGAAGTGCTGAGCGCTTGCAATGCCCATTATGTTAAATGGGAGGTCATAAACCTCAGTCCAGAAAAACAGGTAAGCATATGCTAAATTTTACATATGTGAGTAGTCCTATTGCTATAGTGATGAGCTCCTTTTAGGATTAATTCATATGTGCTTAGATGCCGCTGTCAACAGAGAGTATTTTATACAACTAGGGATGTCAGAGAGCAAGATTAAATTCACAAAAACATTTGAAGGAAATTTCAGTAGGATGCAGCAGATTACAAGCAGTTGACGCTCCAGTGAATCTTACTGGAGATCTGACTTGAACTAATTAACAGCAAGAAACGGACAGTACATTAGGACAAAATCACAAAATAATCTGAGACGTAATGGAACCTTTCTATTATTTAGCCAATCCAAATACAAAAGTGATCAGGAAATTGAGGCTGGTGGAATGCAGTCCTAAACTGCACCAGTTAATTGCATCAAAAGGGTGGAAAATTGAGGAAAGTAAAATCATAAAAGACAGGAGAGCTGAATTCTGAATTTTGTCTATTTTCAAAAGAGCCGTGCTCCTGTCCAGTCAGCTCAGCATCAGTCAAATGTGTTAGCACATTTGGATTGGTTTGGCTATGTGGTGAAAAAGTAAAGAAATTGGCCTTAATATATCAGTATCTGAGGACATAGAAGAACACAGTCATCAAGTGACCCAGCACTCTTCTGTCTGTTTTACTTACAGAATTGCAAGCTTTTCATGTTGGGCAACATGTGTGTGACATCTTATGTTGGAATATGGAAGACACTCGCACAGTATGTGTTATGCATTTATTGGGCTGTTTTTTTTTGGGGGGGGGTGCTTGCACAGTTTATCAGTGCTTTTTCTTTGTGTTTTGTTTTTTAAGGCCGGCAAAAAGTGACAATGATGTTGCTGGCTGTGCGTTTACCTGACCCAGCTACACCACTTTGTGATGTGTTGCCCCAGGGATTGAGGGCATTCAGCATCTCACAGAATCAGGCCCTCAGTGGAGCATTCAGTACATACACATGGGCTTACCCCAGTTTGCTTTTGCAGTTGGCCTTTATAATCTGTACTACCGGTACCTAAACACTTAAAGAGAATACGTGGAACTTTTTAAGTCACAAGGATGAGAAGCCTGGATTTACTATTCATGCTAGAATTTGGCTAATATACAATTGCACCCAGTATGTTGGGCCCCAATTTTGCAAGCTGCTCCACATGAGCTGAACCTGCATAGAAAATAAGGGTGAAATCATGGCAATGGCAAAACTCCCATTGACTTCAGGGGGCCAGGATTTCACTCTAAGACTCTATTTGGGAGTAAGGACCTCACTGCATAGAGCAGTTTGCAGTGGCAAAACCCTAGTAGCTACATATGGCATCCTGCCACACTCCTCCTCATCTGCAATACCAACCTAGCCACCCGCTTTGCTTCCTTTTCCCACTCCCACCTCCATGTGCACCTATGCATGTCATATCCTCCTTAACACTGTTTTCCAGGCCCCAGATCATTCACAAAAATACCAGTTGAACAATCCAGATGTACACACCTTAAGCACACAATCATATGATTGTAACCCTTGTCCTATTTCACTACATTTATTTACTACCCTCACTTGTTTTCACATCTAATGTTCATCAGTATCCTCCGTGGACACGAAAGACATCTCTCTACATGTACCTGTGAAGGACCCAACATGATTTTGGCCACTCAGACAATAAATAAAGTAGAAAATTCTACTGCTGAAGGAAACGGACTCTTGCATCTTCAGTGATCTAGTTTTCTCAGGTGTTAAATATAAGAAAAATCAAAACATCCTATCTACTTTTTCTTGAGATAGTCTAAGAAAATCATCATTTTTCCCAACAAGATCTATAGGTAAAAACATTTGTTTTGATTTATTTTATTTTGCCTCTGTGAAAATCCATATATAGAGATGGAAATGCATAATAGAATCCAAAGCAAGATGAGAAACCAAGCCTCTAGAAGATATCATAAGTAACTGGGAGGCCAAACTAAAATAATCATTCCCTAGGGCAATAAATCGACTGCATTGTGATAAACAGGTTCTAAAACAATCCAGAAGAGATTTGAGCAAACAAGTACAGAATGCTAGATTGTTTGGATGTGGTCTGGTCACCAGTCTCAAAAATAAATAGCAGTTGCAACCTCCGGAGTAGTAGCAGCAACCATTTATTCATGGTCAACCAGCGTATCTATGAAAGTATTAACAGACTTGTACGAATTCAAACAAATCAGAGATAGTGGGTTTTTTAATAGTTATTTTATTTCTCACCAATAGGAATTTTCAAGCAATATTTGAGGTGTGGATTGACACACTTATTGGAGCAAGATCATGGTTTAAAAATAACTCCATAGAACAATTATTATTTGAATATACAGAACATAGTGGTTCCATCCCAAAAGAGCAGAACAGGGGTAACTGGGAGCAGAATGTGGTGCCATCTCTCTATTGCTGGATGACTTAAGATTTTTCACAGCTTCTTATTGCAAGTAGCATTGTACTTTACCATACAAAAAAATACCTACTACTGTTGCCATCTCATCCCATTGGACTTACTTTTTTCTTTTAAAGAGATACGAGTTTCTGAGCCCTGTATATGATTAAAACACATCCCTTTCCTGTTATTAACAAACAAATGAACAATAAGACAAAGTAAAGTCCAGCCCAAGTCTTCTCCCCATGCTTGGTTGTTCCTAGGGTTCCTACTTCCTAGTTCAGGCCTGCCCAGCTCACCCCATAGATATTCTCCACTCTCCAATGTCCTTCCTTCAGGCCAGCCCAGCTCCAAAGCCTGTTATTTCTCTTTTCCTTCCCTTCAACCAAAGAGCCTTCCTTCCTTCCAAACTTGATTTTGCTGGCAGTTGCTATGGAATGGGGCCAGCTTTTTTCCCCATCTGTAGGCGAGAGTATTGAAAATATAGTTGCCTTGTATTCTTCACATCCTGTAAACACTTCATATGTCTAAATATAGCATTCAATACAAAACTAATTGCATAAAAGATCTTTATTACTTTTTCCACAAAGCAACTAAATATTTTCTTAACCCAGTTTCAGTTGGTTTAAAGAAGTTAACCATATTGTTAATTGACCCCCATTTTATTAGTCCTTTTTGTTACCTGCCAACCTTTCAATTTTCTTATTTTAATCATGGGGGAGGGGGAAATCTCTCTTTTTTATAGCTAGCTTAGAAAAATGTAGCATGTAAGGCTGTGATCCTGCAAAGACTTACACATGTGCTTAACTTAACATACTGTGAGAAGTTCCACTGACTTCATTGGGACTACTCACAGGGCATACAGTTCAGCATATACTCAAGTCTTTGCAGGATTCATGCTGCAAGCTCTTGGCACAGACAGAGTAGATTGAAATCTGAGAAAAACAACAAAGGCTGATGATAGCTGGTATTTCTGATATGATCTGCATTATTTAATATGTGGCCTTTGTCAATAAATACAATATTTTTGTATAACTATAATATCCTCCCTGTATCTGTATACAGTACTAAAACATAACAAACCTACATAGTTATGCCAGCTCTCAGAGCAATGGCTATTGTTGAAATGCATTTCTACTTCACTAAAGAATTTCCTATTGCATTATTATTCAATAGGATATTGGTAGAATTAAAAGTGTTTTGATGTCACACCTAGCAACTGATTCAGGAGCTTAATAGCTGAGCAACAACTCCATTTATATTACGGACACTACAAATATAAATGGGAACTTTTCAAACAGAAATGTTTAGTTATTAAGGGAGTAAAAATTGTTACACTATAATAGTTTGCTGCTCATTCTCCTCAGTTACTGTACCAAGGTCAAGCTTCCCCAGAACACGTAGAGTAGGACAACAATTCAGCAAATCATTAAGGGCTCAGTTCTGCTTATAGTGAAGTCAATGGCAAAAGTCCCACTGACTTTAATTGTGCAGAATCAGACTTTTTCAGTGGGAGTGTGATGGGATGTCTGCCCCCACACAAGCCCTGGTGGGGTTAAGTCCTTAGCTGGGTCAATTAACTCCCCAGGCTTCATCTGGAGGAGGAGCCAGGAAGCAGTGATTAATTAAATGAGGCTCAGTTGGACAGTAACAGAAGGAGCTAAGCCCCAGAGTGGCCAGGAGGAGGCTACTCTACCTGTGAGCTGACCCTGTGACAGGAAGTTAGATGCGTACATACCTTTGAGGATCTGGGCTTATGTACTTTGCTAAATCAGGGTCTAAAACTCCATGTTGCAAATGAAAGACCTGCATCACTGCAGTACATGCTTGCCCTTTTGGGAAGAAATAAGTGGGGCCCAGTATTCGTCTGGTGTAAACTGCCATAGCTCCATTAGCTACAACAATTTATACCAGCAGAGAGTCTGCTTAGGATAGCCTTCCCTAGCTTCTAACACACATGCCTTTAATTTAAAAAAAATCCATCTTACCCACTGTACCTAGTTTTGTGGGATCCTGATGCATTAAAAATGGAAAGTTGCTTTATAGCCTGATCCAATGGAAAGACCCCCCCATTGCCATCAATGGGGATTGGATCAGGGCCCTACAGAGTAGTGGGTAATGCAGTGCAGATGATTTACTTACCTCTTTACAAGATAAAAAAAGACAAAGCTGTCAGTATTTTATTGGCATCTCTGCGTGAAGAACCAAATACATTGGCTGGAGAGAGCCCCTTCATGATTTACTGCCTACGAAGTCTTCAGAAACAGCATTAACTTACAATGATTACTTGCTTACTGCCACCATGTGCTAACTACAGTAGCTGAATTTATGGGAGATACTTATTTTCACTAGTACAGAGCAAGTCAAGGAAGCAGCACAATTGCAACAAGACCTCTGTGATGTTGCAAGGCTTTGAAATAGAATGGTGTAAAATGTTTTGGCAACAAAAATGGATAGCTTGTTTGACAATGTATGGAATCTGTCTATGTACAGTTTATGAAGTCTGTTTGATATTGGGGACTCTTTATGTTTGTCTGTGTTAGACTGCAAACTCCATTTGGATTGTAAGTCTTGGCTTTGCCTTCCTGTTGCTTTTTTACCTTCATCTTGGACTAAAATTTTGTCATAGTGCAAGGCTAACAATGAAGGTCATTAAACTTTGATAACTGTCAATTTAAATGAAGCACAAAGAAATGGCTACCACCTAGGGATAGTCCGTTATTCAAGTCTGAACAGTAGGGGAGTGGTAACTAAGCAGCAAATCACCTGGTGGGCGACTTTGATGTCCTGTCAAGATTGATTGGGGGAATCACCTGACAAAGGGGGCTGGAGCTTATAAAAGAAAGAGTCTCTCACCAGCGATGGAGAGGGAGACAATACTTCACTCTACTTGATTCCATGTTCCAGAGGAGAAGCCATGGCCTGGGAGAGTGGAAGGATCCTGGTTTCATTAGAAGTTTCTTCCTTGAGCCCAAAGAATGCTAAAGAGTGATTAAGAAACTAAGGCAAGGTAATGTGTACAGGTGTGTCTATTATTTAGTCTAGATCTGTATATTTCCAGTGCTAGCTAAAGAAAAGAATGATGGGGAGGGAACCCTTACAAAGCCTGTGTGTCTCTTTGCTTCCAGTGTCACATGTCAGTGAAAAAGGAATGGTAACTCTAAAGCATCCACGAGGTTAGTGATCTGGAAAAGGGTATGCTTACACTGCGCTAGGGGGTTGATATTGGTGCTGGGGGCCTACGCCAGCTGCCTTTCAACTCCCATTTCTGTGAAGGAATAACAGACAGAGCACTTGTGCCAGGGAAGTCAAGGAGAGACCCAGTACTAATGCCTACTCAGACTAAGGGAAGCTTAAGAACATACTGGTCCAGTGTGCAAGGCCCAAATATAATAGCCTGGTGAGTGTTCAGGCAGGAGAGCTCTACCAGGGCTATGTGGGTCACCTTAGAACAAAGAAATGCCTTTCAACCAGCAGATACAGCAGAGTGCGTATTTTAAAACTCTCAGCACTAGTTAAAATGTCTCATACAAATCACACACTGAAAAGCAAACATCAGACGCAAAATGTTTTACAGGTCCTTTCCAAATGATCAATCATATAACAATAGGGAGGCATTCGACAAAGTACTGGCAGCATTTTGCTTGAAACACAAAAGCAGTTCACTCCAGTTTAGTTTAGGATTTATACTATTTTACTGTATCTTTAGAGATGGGCCTAACTGAAAACTTCAGATACAGATCTGAGCTTCCCCAAGCTACGTAGGTGTTTGGATTTGGGGTGTAGGCCTATCCCTCCCGCCAAACATTCTGCATTGCAGTGCCGTCAAACATTTTCCTGTCTCAGATACTCTTCAGTGCTGCTGAAGCCACATGCCCAGATCAAAGATGAAGCTTTGGCGCTCAATCAGTTCTATTAACTGACAGAAACGCAATAGAATGCAAGTGCCAAAATCTCATCCCTTTCCTATCTCAAAATCTCATGAGGTAATTAAATAATTGGCTGTGTTATTCATCAGGTTTTGAAAGCTATTATTTGGTATTCAAGAGAATATCAAAAAGTTCTACTTGTCACATCTAGTTAAAAACTCATCTAATTAGCTGGACAACCCAATTACTACAAATCCAGTGTGTTTACCTGCTCCATTTTTATGAGCCAATAGAACATTTGTTCATTGTGTCTATTCTATTTGTGAACACATTTTATGTGCATGAATCCAGATTCTGAACCCTCATTTGCATTGAATAGTGCCTTATTTTGTAAGTAGTCCCACTTATTTAAGTAGAACTACTTGCATAATAAGCAGGGCTGACAAGAGGTTGGGGGGGAATTACTGGGGCCTGGAGGTCCGGAAGGGGGCCCGAGGCCTGGCTTCCCCGGCTTCCCCCCCCCCTCGGCCCTTGCTGGGGGGCCTGAAATTCTTTTTTCACCAGAGCCCGAACCCATTCTTGGCAGCCCTGATAATAAGGTAAAATGCAAAAGACAGAAAAATACCAACCTTACATTTGCAATTTTCTGTTCCAGTCTCATAACTTCTTGGGAAAATATTTGTATCATCTGTGCCAATATGAGGCGTTTATAGATGAAGCCAATGGAATTGTTCCACTAAAAGATCATAGGTTGACAAATTTGCTAGCAAGAAGATATTTTTATTTTCTATATTTCATATAGCAGCCACACAAGAGAAATCTTTTCCTTAGCTGCTGCTGCATTGTTTTGGTTTTTTTGTTTTGTTTTATGTTATTGAAAGGCTGGTTGGCTTTAAAATCAAGTCCCATAGCCATGTTGGGTAATAAAATCATTTGGGCATAATTAAAATTATGCCATGTGTTTAAAATTTGTGAGAAAATTCCTTCTATGTCTTGCTAACCTTTGTAAAATCTGTATATAATTTTCCACCTAGCCAGCCCTAAAGGCTTTCCTATCGCAAATGTTATTCTGTCTTTTGGTCCTTGCCACCCATCCATCACTGGCTCTGAATCCAAGTTATTACCCCCAATTGTCAGAAGACACTGTGATTTCCATATCAGCAAACATCAGGACACATCACTTGTCGTTGCCTGACATATGAAAACTACAGAAGGTGATCCTCTTCAGCATCTCCATCTTTCCACTTTGCTTTCAGTTAGAGTCATTCTCAAAGACACTGTTCTTTTGCTTTCATCTGTGAAGTTTGATACTGACAAAGCTGCTTTTGGAGGACATTACTGGTTGCTTCTCTTCTCTGCTGTATATACTGTGTCTCTGATATTAGTGTCCTTTGCCATGGATGTCTTTCACAAACAGTGTTTAATAATGTCTGATAAACACAAAGATGGCAAATACCCACCATGTGCATATCTTGCAAATAGCTCACTTAATAAATCATTGATTTTGGCACTGGGAATGTTACTCTTTATTTCCCTAACAGACCGTTCGATACTTGCAGTAGGCTCAACCCTAAATATCTTATTTCTTACTTTGTATCGTTTTTCTACTACATGAGGGTCAAGAGGCCCAAAATGTAACCATTGTCTTTGCAAAATACTGACATGAAAAAAATGTCAACATTCAGATGCAAGAGAAATTAGCTTTACTTCTGAGGGATGACTGGGAAATGATCAGAAAGTTACAGAATGGACTTTGTAAGTAGCCTGCTTCTTCTGGGTAATTGGTTACATATTATTATTATTATTATTATTTTATTATGTATATAGGGCCCTATCCTACAAGAAGTTCGGCCCACTCTGGGAGATGCTGACTTCCTCAGCTCCTACAGAAATCAGAATCAGACTTACAGTGCAGTAAATGTACATCATGATTTACAAGAATAACAAGAAGACCAGACCCCTGCCCCAAAGAGCTTATGAAGACAAACACCAGACAATATTTCAGACGTGGCATATTGGCTATATCAGTGTAGGAAAGAATCAAGGATGAAAATGGACTTTAAAGGAAAGATGAATGGGAGTATTGTCCAGTGGTTAGGGCACAAGCCTGGAAGTTGGGTTCAATTCTCTGCTTCATCACAAATGTCCTATATGACTGTAGGCAAGTCATTTAGTCTCTGTCCTTCAGCTCCCCATCTGTAAAATGGGGATAATACTTCTCTATTTCATAGGGGTTTTGTGAGGATTAGTACATTAAAGCTCATGAGGCACTCAGTGCAGTAATGGGGATTGTATACGCACCAGAGATAGGAGGGAGTGGTTTTGTGGAGTGGGAGTATTTTTGGCAGAGCAGAAATGGGAGCTGTTTCTAAATAAGCCTCAAGAGCACATGATACGAAGAATGGGAGAAACAAAAGGGGCTTTACAGTGTTGCCAAGCCCAAGCACTTATAAAGCAGCAGGTAGGCCCCACAAATGTATGAGCTTGGCTTCCAAACCATGAGATTTCAAAAAATATGCTTTTGGTTCTTTTAATTTGCCTCCTGGTTTGGGACTCTTTAGGGTTCATATTCAAGCTTTCTTCCACAAGAGATGAAAACTTACCTTTCAAAAATGAAAATGACATAATCACATCTCCAGGAGCTGGGTCTTTAAGAAACACACCAAATATCTTGAGGCTAGCATTAAAATCATGAGAACTGGCAACCTTCACAGTGATTAGGGTGGCTTGGAAGGAGGGTAGGGAGAGGGAGGAAGAGGAAGATTAGACAGAATCAGCAGCAGAAAGCTGGAAGAGAAAACAGAGCAAAACTATACAGGGCTTTGAAGGTAAGAGTGAGAAGCTTTAACTTGAAGCAGGCAGAGCCAGTGCTACCATTAAGGCAAACTAGTGGTTGCCTAGGGCATCAAGATTTGGGGGCATCAAAAAGCGGTGCCCCCAATTTTTTTTTACAGCGTTCCTGGGCTCGGCTGCCGGCGGCGCACTGACATGTGCAGCTCCGACTCCCTCTCCCAGCGCAGCAGCCACTTCACTTCTCTCGCCTCCCAGGCTTGTGGCGCCAATCAGCTGTTGGCGCTGCAAGCCTGGGAGGGGAGGAGAATTAGAGCGGGGGCGGCATGCTTGGGGAGGAGGCAGAGCAAAGGTGAGCTGGGGTGGGGAGCTGCCGCACGGCTCCCCCGTGGGGAGCTGCCGTGGGGGGGTGTGCCTCAGGGCAGGGGGGTGCTGCTGCAGGGGGGTGCCTCAGGCGGGGGGGGGAGCAGCCGCAGGGCGGGGGTGGCCCCAAGGTGGAAGTTTCACCTAGGGTGCAAAACTTCCTTGCACCGGCCCTGGAAGCAAGAAGACATGGCACAACTAAAGTGGTAATTGCAGCAATTTCTCCTGAGAGGAGATGCTACACTCATTAGTTTGCATTCTTCCCCAAAGATATTGCTGCAATTCTTGAGTCTTTACTTTAGCTAGGCAACTCAAAACTCTAATTTATAAGGAACATGATATGGGTAAATTTTTAATTAAAATGACTTAACCAAAAGGTGTGTTTTTACCATATTTACCCTAATGGTCCTTCACTTTGATATGTTGATGAAACTGTAAGATATAATACAAGGAATAGAAAAGTAAAAATTGAATATTCAGATATAATAGAATTTGGGATATCTATTTATCACTGAGGGTGCAATCAATAGAAGAAACATAAGTAAATTAATCACAGGCTTTCTATTTAATCATGATACAATACAGATAAGGAAGTTCTGGGAGGAATGTGAATTATTGAGTATATCATGTCCTCCCAGGAGATACTGCTATAATAATGCTTTCTTATCTGTGCCATGTCATCCTGTCTCTTCAAGTTTAAGCTCCCCTCTCCCACCTGCAAGGAGGGCCGGAGGGTTACTTAGATAAAGTACAGACTTGAGAATTTGTATAAATGTTAAAGATCAAAGTCCCGTAGAAGAATTACAGTAAGCAAAAATAAAGGTGGTTCTCTTGTCAGTGTTTAAGAAATTTAAATGGGTGAGTTTAATATAGGATGTTACACTTATCAGGCTAATAAATCAAATCACAACAAATCAGGTCATCACAATGTGGAAAACTTTTTCTAATTCACAACTATTCTGGAGTGGTGATTTTGGTTCCCAGTATGGAACTGTGGATTCCTTAATGAATGTCATTATCAATTTGTCAAGCAAACTTTATATAAATCAAGGGCTAGATCCACAAAGGAATTTGCATGCCTAACTCCCACTTTAGACACCAAAGTCCAAAATTTGGATCTTCCAAATCCCTGTGCAGCGCCGTAGGGTGCTTCAACTCCCTAGGCACCTAAGTTTCCACTGATAAAATCCCCAAGGCACCTAAATTTCTGCGACTGGCCTTGCCACCAGGTTCTGACACACAGGTGCCTGGCTCATGCCTAAGCTCCAGGATGGTCGTCAAACAATGTGTTGTTCGGCTTATCACATTGGGAGAGCCCATTCTGGTAGGCATTTTCAGAGGCTGCCTACTAGATCAGGCTGCACACAAAACAACAATGCAGGAAGAGGTGGTGTGCAGCCCAGGCACAGATGACTCGTGCCTCCCCATATGGGGGGAGGTGCACAATCTAAAGGGGAAGACATGTGACCGTCCCATGTCTACTCTGCCCAGTGACCCTCCCCACTCCCCGCACCCAGCCCTGCGCCACCACGTTCTCCCCACCCATTATTACCTTTAAGGGGGGCTCTGACCATTTCTCCCTGCACCTCTCCCCACCCCCTGCACGTTCAACCACTCTCCCTGGAAGGCATAGTGGGGACAGAGGCCAAGCGAGCCAGAAACATGCCATGGGAAAGAGGGTGCTCCCACTCGCTTGGCCCCTGTCCCTAGCAGCTAGGGTAGCAGTGGCTGGGAGGCAATGGTGGCCCGCTCCCGGCCCGGGCCCTGCTGCCAGGGACAGGGGCTGAGTGAGCCAAAGACTCTCTCTCCCCCCGCATGCTAGTCCCCTGTCCCTGGCAGCCGAGACCAGGCAGGGAGTGGGCCACCACTGTCTCCCAGCCACTGTATTCGGAGAAGCTGAATACAAGGCACTGGGACACAGTCGGAGGATGGGGTCTCGGGCTCCCAGAACTATACTGTTGATCTTCAGTCTGACTGCCTCTCTGGGTAAGAGCTTGGGGCTGGGTGTGGGGCAGTGAGACTGCAGGGGTGAAGATGGGATGGAGAGACCATGGGTCTGGCCTGGACTGGGTTTGGGGCAATGTGGGGGGAAGACCAGGGGGCTGAGTGTGGAATAGCAGGAGGGCAGTGTGTAGAGCTGGGTGAAAGGCACTGTGAGCATGCTCAGGAACATATGGAGGAACAGCTGGGGGAGAGATTGGGGTTGGGTCCAGGGTCAGTGTATGGGGAGGGGGTGAGGAAGGAGGCAGGGGAGAGAGTTTGGGCTAGATGCAGGGCAGGAGAGGGAGAGCTGTGGCGAAATTTTGGTGGCACCCTTGAAAAACATACAGATCTCTCATAACAAATGCTGTTTTCTGAGTGAATACAAACACGACATGGCTTGCTTTGAATTGTACAAGAAATTTCAGGACCCACAGATCTGTCTCCACTTTGTTTAAACAATATGAGTTAGCAGCAGTTGTGGTGTTATCCTGGGCTTTCAGGTGGGTGGGGACTGGGAGGGGTTGGTTAGGTTGGGGTTTTGAGGTTGTTGAGTTTTTTTGCTTTTGCTTATGATTTGCCTACTTGTTTACTTGTACTTCAACTGCAGGAGAATCTATCAGTTATGTTCTTTGTGACAAAACTCATTGGCAACTTGCATTCTCATTTCTCTCCCTGCTTTCAGATGCCTTTGTTCTCTAAATCAACTATAAACAGGTTTGACATTTTTTTTAAATCACTTATTTTATTTATTTAGATTTATCTCTCCATTAAAAAAGAAGTGCCTATTATTTGCTCTAAGTACTCCTTAACAAATCTTAAATATACTGATGAATGAATTAAACAATGAATTAGACCCACTCCTGTAACCCTACAATCATTAATCATCATATTCACAACAACCAACAAAAAAGAAGGCATAACAAAAAACATATTTAGAAAATTTGAAATCTCCTGTTCAACCCTTGCAGCTAAAGAAAACCATTTGGCAACATTCTTTATTTTATTGTATATTGAATTAGATATTTTAATATTTTCTATATCTTATTATTTAAGGACCTATGCCAATGTATTACCTTAGATAATCTTTCAGTAGTTTAGATAGTTATTCTACATAGTATATCAGTGATTTTATATTGTTTTACCTTTTAGATATAACACCACTCAATTCTTTGATTAACCTTATTAATACCATATCAAAGATGCTAAGGGTTGTTATAAAGAGGATGTGATCAATTGTTCTCCATGTCCAGTGAAGATAAGACAAGAAGAAATCGGCGTAATCTGCAGCAAGCAAGATTTAGGTTAGATATTAGAAAGAACTTTCTAGCTATCAGATAGTTAAATACTTGCATAGATTACCGAGGGAGGTTGTGGAATCCCCATTCTTGGAGGTTTTTAAGAACAGTTTAGATGAACACTTGTTATGGATGGTCTAGGCATTCTTGGTCCTGCCTCAGCATGAGGGGATGCACTAGATGACCTCTCAAGGGTCTTCCAGCCTTATATGTCTATGATTCTATGAATATTCATATTTTGGGGTGCTGTGTAACAGTGGTATGATAGGTCTTAAAACCCAGAGCGCCTTGGAAGTATGAGTGGCATGATGAGTAAGCATTGTGCACGCCAATAGAATAAAGAGACACGCTAAGAAAACACAGAGTAATAAATAGACATGAGAAAAACAAGGTGTGCCTGACTCAACCCAGCCTACTAAGGTGACACTTCAAGCCTTTGGGCGTTTCTATGTTTTTATTATCCCCCAAAGTGCCTTCTCCTGAAGGTGGAGCAGTACACCTGCAAAATTACATTACACAGTGGGTCAGTCCACAGGAGATTATTACTATGATTTGCCATGCCTGTAAGTAGTACTGTTTTTAAAAGAAGGGTTGCTTCAAGAAATAACACTCAGAATGGTGATACCCAAGCTACTTCAGCAGACCTGTGCATTCAGCTCACGGAACTGACTCAGCATATCTCCGACAATAAAGGATAGAAAACCCCATAGCAGCAAAGACTGAGGAAAGCAGAGGCTAACAAGTCTGAGGTTTTGATCTCTCTAAGGATCAGAACCTCTTCTCATCAAACTACTCCTCATAAACTAGATCAGTATTAGCCTGAATTATCTGGTCTGTGTATACTAAACCCTTTGCTTGGGGGTCGTCTAACCTGTTCTCACACTTCTTCATAAAGCTGTGCTAATTCATGAACAATCAGTCTTGATTTATTTCTGCCAGGACCACACCTTCTCTCTCCATTATTTTCCTGCTTATCCCATTCCCAGTCCTGCACTGGCTCTGTGTCCTTTGTGTGCTATTTGGATGAATACTAGCCAAATGTAATTTACATAGAAGAGATGACATACACAATGTCTCTGTTACACAAAACTCAAGGTTACCTAGCGGTAGAGAATCAAAGGCCTAAGTGAGTTTTTTGTTTCTTTGGCAGTAGTGTGGAGAAAATAGCTGCTAAGTGCCATTTTGGTGGAAGATGGGGTTCCATTTAATAAAAAGACAAAGAAAACCTCTCTTCTTTTTACATACTCCATGTTACTGTTATATAAACACTATCCTGTCATTATGTAGCTACTAAAATATTGTTCAGCTAGAACGAGAGTGGGGCCAGGTCTTACACAGCTGAGCTATGGGGGGAGATGCCTTCTCCAATCTTGTGCAGTTTCTGTAAAGCCTGGCTAGAACTGCAGCCTCTGTATTCAAAACTGCTACTGAGAAGGTCCCCACTGGGAATAAGTCAAACATAAGGGGTCAGGGAGTAGGAGGCAGAGATTCAGAGATGTTTTAAGGCCAGAAGACATCATTATGTTCATCTTGTCTGACCTCCTGATTAACACAGTCCACAGCAGAGACGAACCATGCCTCCCGATGGGGGGAAGAGGGGGCAAAGTGAGGGCAGGCAATTTTAGCAGTGTTACTGAGCATTCTCAGTACAAGCCAAGCAGCAAATTGGGGGGTGGGGGGGAATGTGACCCCACATGCCTCCTCATGCATCACCTCTGATCCACGGACTCTCACCATGTGAGATCTATCAATTAAGCAGTTTTTAATCCATTTAATATTTTTGTATGGTGCTATCTTATTTTACCAGAATGTCACGTGGGGCTAAATAAAATGCCTTACTGAAGTGCAAGTAAGTTATGTTAACACATTAAGCTTTATCAACTAAACTTGTAATCTCATCAAAAATACCCAGTTTCAAGCTATTTTCCATAAAACTATGTTGACTGGCATGAATTATGTGACCATCCTTTAAGCCTTTATTGTTTGCATCCCATACAGCCTTTCCATGATTTTGCCCAGGGTTGATGTATAGTTACCCAGGTCATCGTGTTTACCCTTTTAAAATATTGCATAATATTAGCTATTCCCAGTCCTCTGGAACTTCTCCAGTGTTCCAAGATTTGTTAAAAATCAACATTAATACTTCAGAGGGCTTCTTGTCCAATTCTTTTAATACTCTTGGGTGCAAGTTGTTGGTCCTGTGATTTAAAAATATTTATCTTTAATAATTGCTCTTTAAAATCCTTCATAGTTTCTGAGAGCCATTGTTCTGTCTATGCTGTGCAAAAGCAATCACAGCTGGGGTATGTGTACAGCATCCTTTAAAGGGTGTTACAGATTGTTCTCCTCCCAGTTCAACTGTCAAGCTCCAGATGTCCTTCTGCCCCTTAAGCAATATGGTTCCTCATTGCCCTTTACTATGAGCAGCATATAAACATCACAATCTAGCACACACTGTGTTAAGTAATTAATGACAAATTATTATGACAAATCAGAATCTACAGAAAATACCCAATTTACTGTGCCACCTAATCTGCTAATCCTATATAATATGCCCAAAGAACTCTCATATTAGTGCAACACCCTGGCTGTACACTTTAGGGAGAATGCTTGCAGTAATTATAGTCTTTCATAACATGGCTTTATTACAGCAGTCATATACATGTGATGGACAGAATGTTTGCTCCCTTATGAAATGCACAGATGCTAGAATATTTATGTGGGTAATACAAACAATAATACCATCATGGATTATAAACCATAATCAGTTTTCATATATTGAAAGAACATTGCCAGTGACTTGGACCCAAAACTTTACCCCTCTAAAGCCAGGGCTGTAGTATGAGGACTTGCTTACCTTCAAGTCCCCATATACTATTCCTGAATGAGACTCTTATTTATTTACTGTAAAAAGATAATTAAAACAGCATTCTTTGTGTTCTCTTATAGATAAAACATTATTGGAGTCATTGGGGTTTTCAGTGTTTTCAGTTTCCTCTGGGAACCAAGGAAGTGGTGAGAACCCAAACAAGCTTTAACTACTAAAGTATATATATATTTTTGCATAAAAATAAGAACATAAGAACGGCCATACTGGGTCAGACCAAAGGTCCATCCAGCCCAGTATCCTGTCTACTGACAGTGACCAATGCCAGGTGCCCCAGAGGGAAAGGGGTTGGGACGGCTTTGTGGCCCGCATCATGCGGGAGGTCAGACTAGATGATCATAATGGTCCCTTCTGACCTTAAAATCTATGAGTCTATGAGTGAACCTAACAGGTAATGATCAAGTGATCTCTCTCCTGCCATCCATCTCCACCCTCTGACAAACAGAATACATTAAAGGCATCTTCTAGGCATCTTTCTGACCATTTTTGAGTAGATTTCTTAATATAATTTTCCAGAGCAAAGATAAAGTTGTGAGTCTAAGGAAAATAAAATATTTTCTGATGGGATGGTAAAGTGAAAATGTTCATTGCTTCCACTCAAATGTTTGTCACCTTTCTTCATTAAACGGTCTGCACTTACAGCCCAGTCCAACTCCCACAGAAGTCAGTGGAAAGGCTCCCCCTATCTTCAGTGGGAATTGGACCAGGCCGAACGGCTAAAAAAAAATTCTGTCAAACCTGGTTTTAAGTGGAAAACTGGGTTGTTGACTAAATTAAAATTTTCCTGAAAAGTGTCTGCTTTGTGGAAAACATTGACTTTTTCCAAATAAATTAAGCTTCATATTTTCTGGCTTTCAAGCCCAAAACTTTGTATGTTGTTGAGGAAAAGTCAACATTTTCCCACAGAGAATTGCAATGCGTTTGTTTTTTTTTCCATTGAGAGCTTCCACAGGAAAAAACATTTTCTAACCATATCTACATATATCCTTATTTATGAATGTGCAACTTTATTTGTATACAACTCCCTCCATAGCACATTATGTCATACAATGCCACAGTTTTAGGTACCTATGTCCCCATCCCCCCAGTCCAGCGGGGAATCTAGCAACATATCAGATAAGATTTATGGCAGCCCATAGAGTGGAGACAACAATAGCTCACTCTGATGGCAAATTGAGCCAGGTTGCAGAGCATAATGCCAAGAGCATCTGAGTGCCATGTGAGGGGGAATTAAAAAGGAGCTGTAACTAGAGGAGTCCAAAGACAGTATCACACACTGAGTTGTAGGGGGTGCAACCTATTGGTCACAGCAGGAGTCTTTCCCAATAGTCAGAGCAAAAACGGAGGCAAGGTAAGGAGACAAGCAAACAATTGGAGCCAGGAGTCAGAACAGAACAAAGGGCAGAGCCAGAGTCATGGTCAGGAGATAGGCCAGTGGTTGGAGCCAGGAGTTCAGAGGTAGGAAGGGACTAGGGCTGAAGCAGAGCAGGCAAGGGTTGGAGCAAGGCCAGTGCAGGAAGCAGGTTGAGCACAGCTGCAAGTATAGAATGCATTGAGCAGCTCTTGTGGTGCACTTTCTACAGAGCCAAAATGGTGATCTCTTGGCTTTTGTGACCAATCAGGGAGCACAGTCACTTAGTGATGGTATATTGGGCCCAGCTGAGCTCATTGGGTTGCTAGGCAACTGATCTGAGAGGCAACTGTGTTTCTGAGAGGCAAAGCTACAGCACAGAGTGCAGGGGGTAAGTTGTGGTCTTCCAGATCTCCTATCTCCCCTTCTAGGCCCACAGCATCCCAAAGCTTCCTCTCCCCTTCTCCAAATAGGGAGATGCAGATTGCAGGAGGAACTTGCAGGTGGCTGAAATGGAAAGACCTAGAGCCTTGGCTCTCCTTCCCCAAACAGCCAGCACCAGTGAGAGATGAGGGTGTATAGGGTCAGCCAAGACCCTTCAGAAACACTACCCTCTCTGGCAGTCCCAGACAAATTTACTTATAACGTTATTGGGAATCACCAGATGGTGCAGCTGCAGATTGTCCTGCTTGTTCTATGTACTTGAATGCATGGAACATGCATCTTATGGAATTCCTTTTGCTGCAGAAGATTTGGCACCCAGATATTTGTGCAGGGGTTTATGCATGTGTAGTTTGTTTGACTATAGTCAACATATTGCCATGTCTTCCTTGTAATGATCCTTCTTCTGTCCCAAGCTACTGCAGGCATCTTAGCAGCTAAACTGCATGATCAAGGGCATTTTTCTCTCTTTGTCTTAGGTAGAAATTTAATTTGCTTAAAACAGATCACAACTTTTTCTTTGAAAATTACCCTTGTGTAGGGTTACCATATTTCAGCAAGTAAAAAAGAGGACGGGAGGAGCCCCGCTCTAGCCCCGCCCCGTCCTACCCTAGCCCTGCCCCTGCCCCTCCCATTTCCCGCCCCCCCCAGAACCCCCAACCCACCCCCCGCTCCTTGTCCCCTGACTGCCCCCTCCTGGGACCCCTGCTCCTAACTGCCCTCCAGAACCCCCCCCACCTTAGCCTCCCTGTTCCTTGTCCCCTAACTGCCCCCTCCTAAGACCCCCCCACACCCTAACTGCCCCCCAGGACCCTACCCCCTACCTGTACCCTGACTGCCCAAAACCTTATCCACACACCCCCCAGAAAGCCCCCCCCGAACTCCCGACCCCCCCCCCCGTCTCTTG